>NC_090732.1:51472743-51495243 GCF_036898095.1 Palaemon carinicauda | reverse complement strand
TGTAAGCGTGCCTGGCGCCAATCCTGGCGCCATCTGTATTCTTTTTTGCGTAGCTTAACAACTCGGTGTTTTTTCCTGTGTTTCTTGCAAATCTTGGAATTATTCAGCTTTTCATGGCTTCTCCAACTTCGTCGGCCTCTGATAAGTTGAGTACCATTTCTTTTATGTATAAATGTAGGCTCTTGGTAAATTTTTAAGTGATTAATAGGATTAATCTTTGTTACAAGAGCCGTAGCCTACCGGAGGCGTCATGGACGCTGTCGCTCGCTAGGTATAAGTTTAGTTAGCCAGAGCGACATTCCCGGTTGTTTTGCTTTAATAAATTTTACCTATTTAGCGTTACATAGGATTTCCTTTCGTGCTTTAGTATTATTTTGGCGAAGTATTCGCCAATTCTGGCCTACGCTAGGCCATGTAGCCTAGTTGTTTGGTCCTAGTACTTTCTGCATGCTTTGGTTTTCCGAGTGTATTAAAATTTTATTGAAGCTTTAGGCTGTTTTTTATACATTTAAGATTATGTTGAATATTTCCAAGATAGTATACGAGTGAGTTTTGGTGATTTAGGTAATCGATTCTCTTGGTGCCTAGGCTAAGTTGCTTATGGTGCCTTAGTATACTTTCTCATACTCCCCGGTTGCTTTCCTTTCTTCGAAAAAGTTATGCAATCCCTTTCCCTCTTTTTAAGCCTTGGGCTTATCCCTAAGTGGTTTATCTGAATTAACTTTCGATAAAACTATACTGGGGTGTTACTGTACCTTCCTGTTCCAGTAAGTCTGGTTTCAGAGTGGGACAGAACAACAGAGTTTTTAGTCTGAGTCTGTGTTCGTCTGGCTTGGGGTAGAGTCTCCCTTGCTGGCCTGATACAAACATGGGAGGCTTAGCCTCCTTAGGTCACTACCGAAGGTTTCTGTACGAGATGATTCCTTCTTTTGTGATCTAGCAGACTAGTCCTTGTTGCTGTTCTCGGTGGGAGGATAAGTTTCTTTCCCTGGGAGCAGCAACACCTTCCTTGCTTTGGTTCGCTGGGAGCTGGCAAGTATTGCTGGCCTGATACCTCGGTATCTTAAATCCCTCCTTGGATCTCCCTTAGGCTAAGATGAGCTTTCTTGGCTGCGGGTGATCCTTCACTAAAGCAAGGTTGATAGGACCCTCTTTTGTCCCTTCCCCCTCTATCTCTGTAATGGCCTAGCCATTATAGTACTGTACGTCATTCTACATCTGGACCTAGGATAGGTTAGGATGTGGAATTGACTCAGTCCCTTGCCGGCCGGCAGAGTTGCCGGCCGGCAAGGATCTTCTGCTTTGAGTGCTGCCCGGACCTCCCTTGGTCCCTCATCCATGCCTGCCTGTAGAACAGACGGCATTGGTCAGGAAGCCTGAATTAGATTCTCCCCTTCCTTATATGCACTCTTTCGGATTGCCGGGCTTGGAGGTAGTGTACGCTCTTATCCCGGCATCCATTCTGTTTTCTTCAAGTGCTGTACCCGACCCGGCTGCCGGCCTATGAGGCCGGCAGCCGGGCATTCGTAGTCCTCTGGTTCTTTTGCTGCTGGCTGGCATCGGTTGTGTACCTTTGCCGGCCAGCTAATGTCAGCCCTTGTCTGCCGGTCGCCAAGAGTGTGGCTGGCAGCCGGGGTACTACCTTGTGTAGTTGCTGGCCGGCAGTCATTGCCGGCCGACATTGGCTGTTGCCGGCCGGCAGTTACTGCCGGCCGGCACATGCATTTGAACCAGCGTTCTGCCGCCTTATAGCTGTTAAGTAGTATACTTTAAAGCTAGTCATGGTGTGTGCCGGCCGGCAAAGGCCGGCTGGCACATAACCTTCTATACTGTACCAGTATTCTTTAGTATAACATATACTGTAAGAAGAAAACTATAGTATAAGTTTTGGTACAGCACTGTGTGTTCTAACACTTTTATGTTGTCTTGCACAGCCCTTTGCTGTTGCCTTACAGATAAGAAAGTGAGTTTTTTCTTGTCTATTATCCAGGATTTTAAAATCATTGCTTAGGTGTGAGCTCCACCTGTTTCCTCTGGAAACTTTGCATTGGTTTCTCTAGAAGAGATTAACCATTCGATTTTATTATCTGGAAGGCTGCAACAATTGGTTGTGAAGGAAACACAAGTGTGTGTCTTTCCTTTCTGGATTGTTATGCTATACTATGCATATCCAGTGATACATAGTTCACTTGATACTCATGGAAATTTCTTCTCTTTACAGGAGGACCCTCCGAAGTGCGGAAGTGTTTTCTGCAACGTCCGCAGCAAGAACCTCTGCGGACATGAGTTTTGTAGGAGGCACGCAGCATGCGCTGTCTCCAAGGGTGATCTCCAGTATTGGGACCCTCAGGTATGTACCGTGTGCACTAACCTGATTACTGAGGCCTTTGATTCCCCTAGGATGGCGGAATCAAGGGATATAGCAAGGGAGAAGCTTCGTACCTGGGTAAGGGGCTTCCAGAAGAATACCTCTGGACCTTATCTTCCAAGTGAGAAGATGAGGGCGTATCTTTTCCCTAGGGCATCAGCTGATGCAGTGATTCCCCAGCCTCAAGAGGAGATCCTCCAAGTTCAGATCCAGGTGGATGCTGAAGTCGCGGTCGCTATGCAAGACATCCAGTTGGATGACAGGATGTCTGACGTGGATGAGCGTCTGGAGGAAGACCTCCTGGCAGAAGCCCAGGATGAAGTTCAAGCCCCAGACGTTGTAGAGGAAGAGGTCGACCAGGTGTTGGCTACTCCGGTTCAGATCCCGGAACCTATTCCCTCAACATCGGCCGCTCTCCCAGTAGAGCTGGGACAGGCCCTCTCCTCCATTGTTGGAATGATCCAACAAATGCAGAAGGAGAATCAGGAGAAGGCGGCTGCAATGGAACTGCGGATGCAGAACCTTGCAGCATCACATGGGCCCCAGAAAAGGCTCAATGTGAAAGACCTTCCCTTGTGCTCAGATGCTAACCCATGGAGGTATGCTGAGCACATGCCGATGACGACTGGAAAGATCGTCATCTCGGATAAGTTGGGTTCAGTTCCCCTAGAGGAGGTGGAATTCTGGCCCAACAAGGCGTCATATCTGGACTGTTATGTCCGGCTGAGGAAGGAACCAGCTTCAAAGGAGGAGACAGAGCCGAAGGAGGTCATAGTGATGGACCATGCTAAGGCTCAAGCTTCGCTTTCATCCTCGATGAAAGAGAGGGGCTTCTCTAACTCAAAGGTAGCTGCATTGAGTAAGAAGCTCCCTTCCTTTGTGTCCTCTCCTGCTAGAGCCTTCCCCTTTTTACAGAAAGGGTTTGCGGCTGTACTAAAAGCAGTCGAGGCCGGCAAGCCTTGCCCCTCCCTGGAGAAGTGTAAACCCTTGTCGCTGGCCCTGCCTATGGACAACAAAGACTGGAAGGACGTCCATCTTACCTTCTCAGTTGGGAAGTTGGAGGCTGATATTGCCGGACGTCAGTTCGGCGAGGACCTCCCTAAGCTGTCTGACTCTCTCTTGCGGAGAGAGTTCGAGACAAAAGAAAGACTGGCTGCCTTAATGTCTCTTCAGACTACTCTTGAGACGATGGCAAGTGACCCCAAGGTCCATGAAATGTTCATGGTAGTGGCCAAGACTCATCTGGCCACAGTGACGAAGGATCTTTATAGCTTCGTCAAGGCGAGGAGAGCTTGTAGGGAGTTCGTGTTCACCTCGGCGTCGGTGAGGCACGAGCCAAGGAAAATAATCTCCTCCAACATTTGGGGCAAAGACCTTTTCCCCACCGAATTGGTCAAAGAAGTTGTTGATAAGGCCGCCGTGGAGAATAGAAACCTTCTCCAGAAGTGGGGCCTGGCTATCAAAAGAAAGTCTTCCCCGGATGAGGGTCCTCAACCAAAGAGGAAGACTATGAGGACTAGGCTACCGTCTCGGCCAGCCAAGCCTCTTAGACAGCAACAGCAACTGCAATTGCCATTGCCTTCAGTGCCCCAGATGGTGGCACAAACCCCAACCACATTTCAGTGGGTACCCCAGGCTGTGTCGACACAGTCCACGGCATTCACCCCAACGTTCGAAGGGCAGTCTACTTCCTTTCGAGCAAAGCCTAGAGGAGCAGCCAGAGGCTCGTCTAGGCGCCCCTCAAGGGGAAGGGGATTCAGGGGTGGTCGCGGTCAGGGAGGCAAGACCTCAGGACGGCAGTCCAAGTGAGATGATGCCGGTAGGAGGGAGACTTCAGAATTTCTGGGATCGGTGGACCTTCGATCCCTGGGCCCGCAGCCTACACAAGAATGGACTGGGCTGGAGCTGGTACAGCACTCCACCCGCGTGCCCTCGGTTTTTCCAACACTCCACCCCCGTTCTGGAGGAGTACGTTCAAGAACTGTTGGAGAAAAAAGTGATCCGAAGGGTGAAGTCCATCAAATTCCAAGGGAGGCTGTTTTGTGTTCCCAAGAAAGACTCGGAAAAGCTCAGAGTCATTCTGGACTTGTCGCCACTCAACAAGTTCATAGTGAATTGCAAATTCAAGATGCTAACACTGCAACACATAAGGACCTTACTGCCCAAGAGGGCATATTCCGTCTCTATAGACTTGTCAGACGCCTATTGGCACGTTCCAATCAACCGTCGACTCTCCCCCTACCTAGGGTTCAGGCTACAACGAAGACTATATGTCTTCAGAGCCATGCCATTCGGGCTAAATATAGCCCCAAGGATTTTCACGAAGCTTACGAGCGTAGCTCTCAAACAATTACGCCTAAAGTGAATTCAGGTAGTAGCCTACCTGGACGACTGGCTGGTGTGGGCAGCATCCGAGACAGAATGCTTGCAAGCTTCCAGTCAAGTGATCCAGTTCCTAGAGTACCTAGGCTTCAAGATCAACAGAAAAAAGTCTCGACTTTCTCCATCTCAAAAGTTCCAGTGGCTGGGAATCCACTGGGACTTAATGTCACACCGTTTCTCCATCCCGGCGAAGAAAAGGAAGGAGATAGCGGGTTCTGTCAAGAGACTTCTAGATTCCGAAAGGATATCAAGACGCGAACAGGAGAGGGTACTGGGCTCTCTCCAGTTTGCTTCGGTGACAGACCCAGTGCTAAGAGCACAGCTAAAGGATGCAATCGGAGTTTGGAGAAGTTATGCATCAAACGCGCGAAGAGATCTGAGAAGACCAGTTCCGCTTCGGCTACGTACTCTTCTCAGGCCTTGGTCCCAAGCCAGATATCTAAAGAAGTCGGTTCTTCTTCAGCCACCTCCCCCGTCGGTGACGATTCACTCAGACGCCTCAAAGGAGGGATGGGGAGGTCACTCTCATCGGAAAAATGTCCAGGGGACTTGGTCCGAGCTATTCAAGACCTTTCACATAAACTTTCTAGAAGCTATGGCAGTGCTCCTTACCTTAAAGAAAGTCTCCCCACGTCACTCGATCCACATAACGTTGGTGATGGACAGCGAGGTAGTTGTGAGATGCTTGAATCGACAAGGATCGAGGTCACCACCTCTCAACCAGGTGATGTTGGCCATCTTCCGATTGGCGGAAAAGAAGAAGTGGTACCTGTCGGCAGTTCACCTTCAAGGAGTCCGCAATGTGACAGCGGACGCTCTATCCGGGTTCACACCGATAGAGTCGGAATGGTCCTTAGACGCAGGATCATTCTCCTTCATTCTGAATCAAGTCCCAAAACTGCAGATAGACCTCTTTGCGACGAAAGACAACAAGAAGTTGCCCCTGTACGTGTCCCCGTACGAGGACCCCTTAGCGGAAGCAGTGGACGCGATGTCCCTCGACTGGAACAGATGGTCCAAGATTTATCTGTTCCCTCCTCACAACCTTCTGTTGAGGGTCCTCAACAAACTGAGATCCTTCAAGGGGGTAGCGGCAATAGTGGCCCACAAGTGGCCGAACAGCGTGTGGTTCCCCCTGGCATTGGAACTACGGCTGAAGTTTGTACCGCTACCAGATCCAGTTCTGTCCCAGCGAGTCCAGAAGTCGACTGTCTGCGCTTCATTACAGAAAACCCGGACCCTGCAGCTCATGATTTTCTCTCCCTAGCGGTGAGAAAGCGTTTCGGGATTTCGAAAGCCAGCATAGACTTCCTAGAGGAATATAAGTGCAAATCTACTAGAAGGCAATATGAGTCATCTTGGAGAAAATGGGTGGCCTTTGTCAAGGCGAAGAATCCGCAGGAGATCTCGACAGACTTCTGCTTATCTTTCTTCATCCACCTCCATGGTCAAGGGTTGGCAGCTAACACGATTTCAGCGTGTAAGTCTGCTTTGACAAGACCCATTCTATATGCCTTCCAGGTCGACCTAGGCAACGAGATCTTTAATAAAGTTCCGAAAGCCTGCGCTAGGCTCAGACCTTCAGCACCTCCAAAGCCCATTTCATGGTCTTTAGACAAAGTTCTTCATTTCTCTTCTCTGTTGAGCAATGAGGAGTGTGCGTTAAAGGATTTGACACAAAAAGTTATTTTCCTATTTGCACTCGCGTCTGGGGCCAGGGTTAGTGAGATTGTAGCCCTCTCGAGAGAGGCAGGTCATGTTCAGTTCCTGGATGGGGGAGAACTGAACCTGTTTCCGGATCCTACGTTTCTCGCCAAGAATGAGTTACCCACCAACAGGTGGGGTCCCTGGAGAATCTGCCCTCTGAAAGAAGATGCATCTCTATGTCCAGTAGAATGCCTAAAGGTCTATCTTCATAGAACTTCAGACTT
This sequence comes from Palaemon carinicauda, assembly GCF_036898095.1. Taxonomy (NCBI): domain Eukaryota; kingdom Metazoa; phylum Arthropoda; class Malacostraca; order Decapoda; family Palaemonidae; genus Palaemon; species Palaemon carinicauda. The sequence goes on along the minus strand of NC_090732.1, from coordinate 51,488,562 downwards.
CAAGGGTAGTCAACTATTCAGGGGAGAAACATCAGGCTCAAATTTATCTCTGAATCAACTCAGAGCGAAAATCACATATTTTATTCGCAGAGCGGATCCTGACAGTACACCCGCAGGTCACAATCCGAGGAAAGTTGCCTCATCCTTAAATTTCTTTAATTGTATGGATTTTGAATATCTCCGTTCATACACTGGCTGGAAGTCTTCCAGAGTGTTCTTTCGCCACTATGCGAAGCAAGTAGAGGAACTAAAGAGATCTGTGGTAGCAGTGGGTCGCGTCGTTAACCCTACTGTTCAACTCTGCGAGGAACAGTGGTTTTAATTGGGACGATTAATTCCAGGGTGAGTGTGTAGTTACATACTGTACTACAAACTAAGTGAGGGCACTGAGTTGCCCACGTAGACTGTTCCATTTCCAAAGGTGAACCTAGCATAAGTGCAGACATGTGTGCCGAGCGTTTCTAACGCTAATGTGATTGATTTGTAATACAGACTTTTATGACTTTGATACCTCGGTATCTTAAAAGTGGTATTTAATGGTTTTTCTTTCAGATAAACAAGTTCTGTTTACTATTATACTTATGCTTAAAGTTTTGGGTTACCCTCTTCTTATATATATATATATATATATATATATATATATATATATATATATATATATATATATATATATATATATATATATATATATATATATATATATATATATGTATATATATATATGTATATATATATATATATATATATATATATATATATATATATATATATATATATATATATATAATTGAGTTAACCTGTTTATTTATTGTCTGTCAATAAACTTGTTCTTGAGAACCTTGCGTCTCCTTCACCTGTGTCAATTTATTGGTATAATTGAGCATTCATTCTATGTACCTTATCTGGGATAATTCTAATAAAATTGTTTCTTTATGCAAGCTATATTGCATTGGTTTTACAAGTTTCCTCCTATGTGGATATAAAACCTTTGTCCAATACAAGTATTGTGTGGAGAACTGGTCGATATTTCATATTGACGCAGTGGTTCTTTACAAACTATGCTTTACTTAATATAGGGTGAGACCACTATATTAGCTTGCCTGGTATTCATACATACGTATATGTACTCTTCGAGACTTTTCCAAAGTCTAGTAGGACTCTTCCCTGTAGGGGGCAGGAAGCTCTAACATGGCTTATAGTTAGTTGGAAAGATGTATAACGGTATCATCTTAGGTCTTTAGGTCTAGTCGACCGGGAAAAATTACCTCTGGGGAGTACGGCACGTTCTGAGAATCCACAGATACAGTAATGCTCTGGTATACTTCCATGAGGACGACATGGCTTGAGCCCAAAAAACGGATTTTGAGCGAAGCGAAAAATCTATTTTTGGGTGAGATGGCCATGTCGTCCTGATGGACCCGCCCTTCCCTTTCTAAGAAAGGGCTGTAGGACCCCTCCCTACATACAGTATCTGTAGCACCTCGTGTACGCTACAAGGAATGCAGATGGCGCCAGGATTGGTGCCAGGCACGCTTACGAAACGGGAGAGAGGGAGCCTTGGGAGCGGCTCCCCCTTTTTCTTTCCCGATTTCGTTTCTTGCCAATTGACCCCTATGATACGTAATCTCTGTTCGGGGTGCAGATTGCCATGTGGCGTGTCAAGAATACGTCCTCTGATATGTCGCGATATCCCTTTCACGAGGGATATTCGCTCCAGGAGTTAGAATTCTGGTACCTTAAGGTAAATTCTCTGGGAATATCGCCGTAGTTGTAATATACCCTAGGAAGCTACCCAATAGGAACTTCCATCAGGACGACATGGCCATCTCACCCAAAAATAGATTTTTCGCTTCGCTCAAATTCCGTTATATATATATATATAAATATATATATATATATATATATATATATATATATATATATATATATATAAATATATATATATATATATATATATATATATATATATATATATATATATATATATACATATGTGTGTGTGTGTTCTTTATGTATATATATATATATATATATATATATATATATATATATATATATATATATATATATATACAGAGAGAGAGAGAGAGAGAGAGAGAGAGAGAGAGAGAGAGAAATGCATTCATTTCTAGTTCACTGCTGGACAAAGTTCTCAGTTATGTTAGTTCATGTCTAAGGTTTGACCAGTCTTCATCACCACGCTAGCCAATACGGATAGGTGATGGTGGGAGAGTTTCGCCTGATTGCGCACAGCAAATAAACCTACTACGGATAATTCTGAGCAGTACGGCTTTGTTCATCATGGCAATACCCAAACCCTTTCAACATATTGAAGTATATCCACTCAGAAAAAGGATATATATATATATATATATATATATATATATATATATATATATATATATATATATATATATACACACATTTATATATATGTATATATATACATATATAAATATAGGCATATATATGAATATATATATATATATATATATATATATATATATATATATATATTTATATATATAAATATATTTATATATATATATATATATATATATATATAATTTATATTTATATATCTATCTATCTATATACACACACACACACACACACACACACACACACACACACACATATATATATATATATATATATATATATATATATATATATATATATACATATATATATATATATTTATATATACATATTTATATATATATATATATATATATATATATATATATATATATATATATATATCATATATATACATACATATATATATATATATATATATATATATATATATATATATATATATATATATATATATATATATATACAATCAGCTTAGAGGTTTTGCTCAAGGAATTTATGCTTCAACTGAAAAGGAATACAGTTTAACCATACAAGAAACACTTTCTGGTAAAACTCAGGAGCATAATTGGTGGTCTATCCTTAAATCTGCACTCTTTGGTATAGATGCAAGAGTTCCGCCTTTACTTAAACCAGATGGCCCAGTCAATCACTGTCCAAAGGAAAATACAACCCCTTTTGGCTGATGTTTTTGGCAGTAAACAGAAAAAGAAAAACTTTAACTTCCTCATTCTTATTATCCTGAGGCTAAACTAACTAGTTTAGCTTTTCGATCTCGTGAAATTAAAACCCTTTTGATGGACCTTGATGCTTATGGAGGTGTAGACCCAAATGGTATTTTTATTTTATTTATTTTTCTTTTTTTTTTGTAAACACTGCAGATTTCTTGGCTCCAAAGTTATCTGTTATTTTGTGCAAGTTAGCAAGAAGAGGAGCTTTTATCGCTTGTTGGAGAATTGGTAATGTTACTCCTCTATGTAAATGTGTTTGTGGTAGCTCAAGTCCAACTGATTACCGCCAAGTTTCCATAACTCCCATATCATCTAAAGTTTTTGAACGTCTACTGGCAAACGTCTTAATAGGTTTGCTGAAGGTAATCATCTGGTCCCAATTTGTAATCTGGTTTTCGTAAAGGCCTTGGAGCATGTGATGCCTTTCTTACAATCTCCTTAGCTGTTCAGAAATCCCTTGATTGTGGGAAGGAAGTTCGTATGATTGGCCTTGATTTTTGGGTAGCCTTCGACCGTGTTAATACGGTGGCCCTTGTTTTCAAACTCAAACAGTTGGGAGTGAGTGGGTCGTTCGTTAGGATCATTATTGATTTTTGTTGTTGATGGGCACCATAGTGAGTATAGGAATGTGATATCTGGTGTTCCACAGGGTAGTGTTCTTGGCCCAATACTTTTCATTCTATATACACATGACATGTGGTTGTGCCTGGGAAACAAGCTTGTTGCATATGCAGAGGATGCTACTCTCTTTGCATCAGTTCCATCCCCTGAATGTAGATCTGGGGTTACTGAATATCTTTATAGAGATCTAGCTAAAATTATTGCATGGTGCAAATTATGGGGTATGAAGTTGAATCCTAACAACAATCAAAGTATGATTGTAAGGAGGTCAAGGAAGGTGGCTCCTCAACATCCGGATCTCAATATTGATAATGTTTCTTTAACTTTGTATGACTCTTTTAAAATTTTAGGTGTGAGTCTTGAAACAAATTTACTTTAGAGAAACACATTAGGTCTGTGTCTTCTTCAATTGCCCAAAAAATTTACTCATTGAGAAAGTCTTTCAAGATTTTCAGTGATCAATCTATTCTGAAGAAGTGTCTTAATTCTTTCATTCTACCTTGTTTTGAGTATTGTTCTCCTGTCTGGTCTTCAGCTGTTGATTCTTATCTTAATTTGCTCGACAGAGATATTAATCTTTGGCTCCGTCGTTCAATCAGTTCATTATGCATGTTACTTAAGATTTTTCATAATTTTGACCATCCTTAACATTCAGATGTTCCTGGACAATTCCATCCTGTTCGTAATACTATGCAGGCAGTTACTTCTAATAGCCGAGCCTTCTTCATCATGAGGCTCAATACTACACAGTATTCAAGAAGTTTTATTCCAGCTGTGACCAAGTTGTGGAATGATCTTCCTAATCGGGTCGTTGAATCAGTAGAACTTCAAAAGTTCACAGTTGCAGTAAATGTTTTTTATGGTTAACAGGCTGACATAAGTCCTTTTATAGTTTATATATGACATATCTGTTTTGACGTTGTTACTGTTTGTAGAATGATTTATTGTTAATTTGGTCTCATCATTTATTTATTTTCTTATTTCCTTTCCTCACTGGGCTATTTTCCTTGTTGGAGCCCCTAGGCTTATAGCATCTCTCTTTTCCAACTAAGGTTGTAGCTTGGCTAGTAATAATAATAATAAAATTAGTGATAATAATAATAATAATAATAATAATAATAATAATATAGATGTATATGTGTGAGAGTGTGATTATGTTCATACCATTTCTTATTACTAAGGAATGATATTGACATAATCTTTTTACGCACCCACATGTATGTATGTATATATATATATATATATATATATATATATATATATATATATATATATATATATATATATATATATATATATATATATATATATATATTTATGTATGTGTGTATGTGTCTGTGTGTGTGTATGTGTGTGTGTATGTATGTGTGTGTGTGTGAGTGCATGTGCGAGTGTGAGAAGATTGTCCATACCATTTCTTAGTACATTGGAAATTAATATAGCAAGATGGGGATAGTAAGCTAGTAAGCCGTATATCATAGGAAAAAAATCATAGAAGCCAGAGATATGGAATATGGTTGTTCGAAATATATAGTATAAAAAGTAGGTTTTTGTTAGTAATTTGATGTCTTCATGGTGGACGTGAATCACGAGTCAAAATAAGTAGACAGTTTAGGTCATGAAATTAGTGATGCATTTGTCAGAGCTAGATCAGCTGGTGAAGTAAATTGATGTGCTATAAGTAAAGTGAGGCTATGATGATAAATACCATTAAAAAAGGTTTAGAAATCGAATTCAATTTTAATAGTATATTAGTTGATTTCATTATTTCATTATAATTACACTTCTTTAAAAATCATAGACTGTTAAGGTTATAACAATGAAGAGCCAAAATAAACGCAACAGATACCATGCCAAAGGGTATAAAATGGTTTAGGTATGAATGTGGGAATTATCTATTTAACTTGTCTTTCTTTCTTGAATGAAGTATGAGTACTGAATTTGAATAAAAAATTAGAAAACATATCTTCAAATGAACTGTTTCTGTAGTATATGTTATGAAAAAATGGTTTAAGATTGAGAATAGTACAGATATGCAAAAGTGGTAAGAAAGGGAAAGTGTAAATAAAAGTATGTTTATGAATTACATAATTCAATAGTCATACAATGAAGAAATAGAGCATGGCCTATAAATTGCTTGGAAGTGGGTTGTAATTTTGGCTTGCGGTTACTTTCACCTTCTTAGAATATATAAGGTGCCATCTTCATCTGTCATAGGTACAACCTGACACATATTCTTTACCAGAGCCTTTTATATGCGATGGGTCGGCTAAAAAAACCAATTTTATGGCTTTACATCGGTAAGCTTATATCACTTTAATTACAGTTTCCACGGGTCTGGAATAGTTGAATAATTACATCAAAGTATATAAGAACATAACTGAAACAAAAATCTATTGTATTTTGTTTATTCTTGTGAAAATTAAATTTTTCTACCATGCAATGCCAGATTTATTCACGTTTTCGGCTGAGGGAAAATTGTATAATAAATTGAAACTTTCATAATAGCCCCTGCTTATATAGCTTTTGTTTATATCCAATACTGAGTAATCTTTCGAAAAGTTATTGCCTTTATTGTAACTTGAAATAGTATGAGCACTGTAAATGTGAATGCAAGGTTAACAGATAAATTTGTGACTTTTATTATTATTATCATTAGTAGCCAAGCTACAACCCTAATTGGAAAAGCAAGATGCTATAAGCCCAAGAGCTCCAATAGGGAAAAATAGCCCAGTCAGGAAAGGAAATAAGAAAATAAATAAATGATGAGAACAAGTTAACAATAAATCATTCTAAAACAGTAACAACGTCAAAACATATATGTCTTATATAAACTATTAACAACGTCAAAAACAGATATGTCATATATAAACTATAAAAAGACTCATGTCAGCCTGGTCAACATAAAAACATTTGCTCCAATTTGAACTCTTGAAGTTCTACTAATTCAACTACCCGATTAGGAAGATCATTCCACAACTTGGTAACAATCGCAAAACATATTGATTATATAGCTGTGTTTTTATATAAATATGCACATTTATTATAAAGATTTACTTCTTAATATTGTCACAACTCTTACAGACTTTCTTATAGCACAAAATGACGAATACATGTTCAGATTGTATTCTGCAACTGCTCAGTCTATCAGTTCAGTTGATTTCGGTCCTGTAAGTGTTCCGATTTTTCTTGCAGTTAGCATACTCAAAAGCATCTGTAAATGACAGAACATCCCTTTCACATGAGAACCTCCCACCAACACAGTAATGTTTTCTGTAGTTACAGCAGATGAGTTGTAACAATTCTTTTGGAACAGGTTATTGATCCATCCACTGGATCAATATGTTGCTATCAATTACATTACAGCCATGGCCATGTGGGCTAGGTATCGGGACATCTGTAACCAGAGACCAATGGCAAAAGCATGCTTTGTAAGGGACCTATGCAATATGGTATCTTAGGCATCATAAGTATTCAGCAGATACCAGCCTTGAGCATTTTTGCTGAAAAACAATTTTTACCTGATGTGGTCTATGTCTTCTCCTTTATACCCACACAAGGAGCAGATAAAATATGTGCATCTTCTTTGTAGCCCCTCATCATTGTTCTCAGATGAATTGCCACCCAATCCCCTTGCAGTGTAAAGGTCTTGATTACACATACTTGGAGCTAGATTGCATGCTTCTATCTTTTCCATATAAAGGATTTCTATTTATATCCGACCATGTCAAATCAGCCATACCTAGTAATGTTTTGCACACATCCCCAACAAGTGAATGCCCAGTGGTACTTATGTTGCTATATCTGTCACTGTTATGTCCCTATATAGAATATAATTCTTGTACGTATTAAGCTACTGGAAGCACAGGCTAGCATAGCAAACTACATGCGGAGACATGATAATAAAGTATCCATGTCAATCTGTTGTTGCATAATCGGCATGAAGCAGGATTTGTGTGTCTGCTTCCTCATGGTGAGTACGCAGTCCATGCACTCTGCTACATAGATGTTATCATCACCTACAGCCAGCTAGAGACACTCAGCCCTGAATGATGTAGAATATATCAGAGTCTTTAATCCTTTTGATGTATTGTGGATGCTTCTACTTGCTCACTCACAAGCGTGTCAGGATTGTTTTCTGGCAATCATCCCGTAGGTATTTCTTCCACAGGGAGAGGCCCTTCTGATTGCCTCCATGAAGGCTATCTGAATTGGACCGGCTGCACCACACTTTTTTTTTTTTAATATTCTGCATGCATATTTCAGGATTTTTGTCCAGAACTCGTCATTTCTGGTTCTCTCTAGAGATGAGTGCATTTTTATGAGCTAAATGATATCGCCGATCAGTTCACCGAATGTCTTTGGGCCAGTTTACAGGGATGTTGCATGGCTATCCCATCAAAGATCCAAACAGCAGATGCTGGAACATCTTAAACTGGCTCAGCCTTTTTTGCCAAGATGTGCAGAAGCCTGCCCTTAAAACACTTTGTATAGACACCATTAAGAGTGATACGAGACCACGGCCAAAGTTTGAGTGGATACTTTAAGGTTTCTTGCATATTCATCTGATGATGCAAACCTATCTCAACATTCCTAGCAAATAACCCGCTGTCAATCTTGATGATTATGTCACTTAGTGATGACTTGTCCCTTTTGAACTTTTTTGAACAAATTTCTGGAATTTGGAATTTTGCAGTGAAGCAAAAATGATGACTTCACTTGTTTACTGACTCCTCTCTACGAAAGTGATAAAACTCTCATGGTTCTTCTGGTGTACAGTGAGTAGGTCATCAGTTATGCTATTATCTGCATTGATTCCTGGTGCAATGTTGATTAGAGGTTCTCTGGTATCCCTGGGTACGAATTCCCCCAACTCTCATTTGCCATAACTTCAGCCTTCTTCATTTGATATAATGCTCCGATCCTTATGTTGTTTACTTTTAAGATCATATATTCCTACCATTTATCTACAGGTCTGCAGGGTTTTGGCTCTATCCGGATGTGACAAAATGACTCATTGGGTTGCTCCTCAGTTGAGGCTAACGCCAAAAATTCTTCAATCATCTGGTTCACAGGTACTTAAGTAAATGCATTGCTGGAGCTGTGTTGGATTGAAAATAGTCATACTCGAGCAAGCCATTGGCACTACGGTGGGTCTTGGATAGCAGTATTACTTCACTCCAGTAGACTGATAGGTACTAAGCATCGTTGGTCCTGTTGTGTGCGAAAACCCATGGCAGCATCTCTCAAATAGAATTTAGGAGCTTAGGCGCAGACTTCAGACCCCTTCCCATATTGCTCATGGGAATCTCGGCAATAAACATCACATCTATGTATGTGCCCAAGTAGGCAGCCAGCTTCCCTCTGTTAGTTTTACAGAATACATCAACGATTTTCAAGAATCCTCTTACTACATCTGACATCAGTATTGCAGTGAATGTCTCAACATAGGGTTCATATTCAGACTCTATTCGGCTCCTCTCTGACAGCTTTATATTCACTCCTTTCATTCTCTATCATCAATTCTTGTTTCCACCACAATTTTGTATTACCAGAAATATGGGTTATACTGACGACCCTAAAGGACCCCCAAGACTGAGCCAGCTACAATGATGCTGGTTTGAAGGATAGCATAGAAGGTATTGACTGTATAACATGCCCTCATCCTAGAATTTCTGTGGTTATTTTCAAATGATTTCTTGACCATTGGCATAGATTGTGAGATCCATAACAATGATGATTTCTTCCTGACCACGCTTTCCCCCATTCTTAATGGATTGCTTCATGACAGTGTACAATTTGAACTGAGGGATACCTCTATGACTAGGCAGTATCTAATAACACTATGTACTGGAATATTTTTCCTAATAGCTGCATGAAATCCAGACCTACCAGGAACTGGCAGTGGCCCTAAGGGTGCAGCATCATCATGCCAGCTTTACAGTATACACCAACCTGTGTTGTGTTTAACATGATCCATATGGTTTGGAAATTTACTATATCTAAGCTTAAGAATTGAGTTAGCACTGTTGTCAGTACTCCATTGCTTTCAAGAATTTTATGGCAGTATCTTACTGGGTTGTGAGGTCAATTATCTATTTTCTGTCTTCTAGGAGACATGAAACTTTGCACAGATGTTGTAGTAAAACCAGCAACAGCAGAAGGAGGAGGCTGATCTCTCTGAATGATGATGTCTCTGCCATTGATGTCTCCATTTCCTGGATAAGATTGTTTGAGATTGAATAACAAAAGTGATAACTACCTTAACCAGCTATGAACTTTCAGATGAGTCACAATCAAAGGTAGCACAATATGCCTGGTGATTTAATTTTTCTACCTGAACCACAGTGCAATAGATCGCAGACAATCAGCATTATATTTTCATGGTTTTTGTCTGACAGCTTCAACTTTTCCGTTCATTATCATCTCTGCATAGTACCCGTGCCAATTGGTTATAAACCAGGTATTTTATATTAACACTGTTTTCTATCAGATCTTCAGCTCTCGGGGGCTATGGCATATTGTTCAGGATAACCAACAATTCTGCTCTGGTAATTTGTGCACATCTAAACACTTGATTTGCCTGTTTTGTTCTTCTTACTCAGGTACATTTGCTGGGTGAAAGTCTCTAATGGCACATGCCACCACTTCAACCACCTGGCCAGTGGATACATCCTTTGAGAAGAGAGTGTCAGTCTCAATCCCTTTTTTTTTTTTTTTTTTTTGTGGCTTCTAGAATGATAGTCTGTTGCCAAAGTACTTCTGTAGTCTGGATTTGAAATTCTCAGTGTGGTAATTCTGTGCAATGATGCCAAAATCTGCCAGCAGGTATATGAATCAGTTCCGTATGTATGTCATTTTCATAACATCCAAACCATCAAGGATTTTCTATCTCTCGTACAACACCCAATAGCTGAGTAAAAGTTGATTCATACCTGTCATACACTTCAAAATCTTTCTTTTTAGGAGTTTTGATATCATGGGTATAGCTAGTGTATCATGTTTTGTGTGTGTTATATTATGAAGTTTCGTGCAACCTGTTTTCGTGAATGGATGTCACATGGCACAAACTATTTCCGTTTTGGTTTGTAGGGGCAGAACCCCTCAGGGAGACCAGTGATTCAGCCATCTCCATCAATCATTCAACCTGAAATAGTGAATGGATGAATGGAAAATTGATAAAAGTATGTAAAATGCGCACAAAATAAAGAAAAGTATATAAAATACACATCCTAATCAGCAGGTCATATCTGAAAAATCGTGTAAATTAAAAGAGAAAATCCATATAAAAAGCATAGAAAATCCTATTGAATACAAATATTGCTTTCTCAATTTTTATTTTTATTTCAATTTTATAAAATCCTCTGAAATCGGGCATAGACTTTATAATAGATAAAACAAGGAATATCAGAATGTCTAAAAATTAAACACTTTTCCACCTGAAAAGTAGATGCCAGGCATAGTGCTAGTACAAATTAATTTTCAGAGGAACAGATAAAACAATTTTTTTTTTATCCTTATCCTACCATTTGAAACACCCTTGAACTACTATTCTCCATTTTTGTTTTCTTTAAGCTGGCATCTTTGTACTCAAGGCCACTCATTCTGCAGCTATTAACTGGATGAAACCAGTCTGTCTTAATCAAGTAATTTGGTGTTGATACGTTTTCAAACTTATGATTATATTATTAAACCACATAGTATCCGTTCAATATAGGCAGCAAAAAATCAATACTAAATTAACTCAATTAATATATCAGAATTAGCTCATAGATGAGTGACAAACTTTCATAGATAATACACAAATCCCAGCAAAGCTTTAGACAAGCAAAATGTACGAGATAAAATAAGTTTAATGTTTTTATTTTACCAATGTTTAATGCATAATATATCAGTGGCTTTATCAAAATATGTAAAAGACTTATATAATCCATTCTTGAAGTTATCAAAGGCTCAAACCATAATACAGCAATAGTAGAAAATCTTGACGGTTGGTAGGGTTGTCTTGTGGCAGGAATAGCCACCCTTAAAGAAGTGATCTCAAGCCTTTCTTTCTTAAATCCCGTCTGTTATCTCATGTTGTGTAATTTTTAGAATAATTATCATGAATGTTTATTTGTTCAGCCAATATTGCTCATAGTTTCCTTTTTAAAATTTATTTATCTTATATAGGCTAGGAATACATACATAAAAATATATATATATATATATATATATATATATATATATATATATATATATATATATATAGGTAGTAGGTAGTAGGTAGTAGGTTGGCCAGGGCACCAGCCGCCCGTTGAGATACTACCACTAGAGAGGTATTGGATCCTTTGACTGGCCAGACAGTAATGCACTGGATCCCTCTCTCTGGTCACGGCTTATTTTTTCTTTGCCTACACTTACACAGAATAGTTTGGCCTATTCTTTACATATTCTCGTCTTTCCTCATACACCTGACAACAATGAGATACTTAACACTTCTTCACCCAAGGGGTTAATTACTGTACTGCAATTTGTTCAGTGTACTTTCCTCTTGGTAAGGGTAGAAGAGACTCTTTAGCTGTGGTAAGCAGCTCTTCTAGGAGAAGGACACTCCAATATTAAACCACTGTTCTCTAGTCTTGGGTAGTGCCATAGCCTCTGTACCATGGTCTTCCACTGTCTTGGGTTGGAGTTCTCTTGCTTGAGGGTACACTCAGGCACACTATTCTATCTTATTTTTTTTTTCTTCCTCTTGTTTTTTTGAAATGGTGTGTTGGGCAGGCTTAATAGAAGGGCCATGGATGCCTGGTGGTTTATCAAGAGGTTGTCTTTTCCTTTTTCTGATTCTTTTTCTTCTCAAAACCATCCTTACTGTCCTCCCTTCAGTTGAAGTGGCTATCCTGGAGGGTATTTAGCCTTGCATGGTGTATCGGCTCCTCCATGTTGACCAGTTTTTCCGACTTTTTACTATAGTCTATGGGTATCATCAATCACTTTGTTTATAATTCTGTACGTATTGTTTTTGTTATAATTCTTGTTAATCTAGTTTTTAAGTATGATGTCTCTTTTTTAGTTCTATTAATTCTTATGCTGTCTGGAGACATTGAGCGAAATCCTGGACCAGTACGTCCTAGATTTCGTCAATGTCGTCTTCTGTATTGCAATATTCGTGGTCTTCATGCAAATATCCAAGACCTTACAGTTGCGTCCAGACAGTATGATATTCTTTTGTGCTCAGAAACTTTGGTTTCTAATATGAGGCATTCATCTGAGCTCCTTATAACTGGTTTCAAGAAGCCAATAATGTTGAAACGTGATGCCATCCCTAGGGCCAGGGGAATGGCGGTGTATATTAGGACCGAGTACCCTGCTTCTCATAAGTCCTGCTATCAATGTGGATGTCATGAGATTCAGGTAATAAAAGTTTGTGGCAGGCATAACAACTTTTATTTATGTTCGATCTACCGGAATCCAGACATGGATGATTCTATCTTCGATTGTCTTCTTACCATTATGGCTAAGATACAAGAAGATGATAGAAAGGCTTCTTTTGTCTTTGTTGGTGATTTTAATGCTCACCATAGGGAGTGGTTAAGTTCTATCTCTCCTACCGATCGCCATGGCTTAAGAGCTTTAGACTTTGCCTCTGAATCAGGCTGTGAGCAAATCATAAATGAAGCTACTCACAGGTCTGGTAATTGCTTGGACCTTGTATACACTGACTCCCCTGGCGTTATAACTGGTAAGGTTGGTTCTCCAGTCGGGACATCTGATCATGCCTTGATTTCATTATTAGTGAAGACTGAGCAGCCTGTCCCTGATATATCATATTCTTGTAAAATTTATATGAAATCCCAAGCAGACTGGAATGGGATTTTACATGATCTTTTGTGCTTGAATTGGTCACAATTATATAATAGTGTAGATCCTGTTGTCCCTTTGAATGAGAATCTAGTCAACATAATTGATAGGCGTATCCCTTCTCGTGTGCTAAGGTACCGAGTGAAGGACAAACCGTGGTTCAATAATGATTGTAGACGTGCTTTTTTGGAGAAGCAGGAGGCCTATCAACTTTGGAAGGGTAACAGATCAGATTTGACCTGGAACAACTATACTCAGCTTCGAGCTTTTGCTCAGAGAGTTTATGCCTCAACTGAAAAGGAGTACAATTTAACCATAAAAGAAACACTTTCTGGTACAACTCAGGAACATAAATGGTGGTCTACCCTTAAATCTGCACTCTTTGGTGTAGATGCAACAGTTCCTCCTTTACTTAAACCAGATGGCTCAGTCACTCACTGTCCAAAGGAAAAGGCAACCCTTTTGGCTGATGTTTTTGACAGTAAACAGAGTAATGAAAAACTTGAACTTCCTCATTCCTGTTTTCCTGAGGCTAAACTAACTAGTTTAGCTTTTCGATCTCGTGAGATTAAAGCTCTGTTGATGGACCTTGATGCTTATGGAGGTGTAGACCCAAATGGTATTTTTCCTTTGTTTTTTATAAAGACAGCAGATTTCTTAGCTCCAAAGTTATCTGTTATTTTGCGCAAGTTAGCAAGAAGAGGAGCTTTTAGCACTAGTTGGAGAATTGGTAATGTTACTCCTCTATGTAAATGTGTTTGTGGTAGCTCAAGTCCCACTGATTACCACCCAATTTCCATAACTCCCATATTATCTAAAATTTTTGAACGTCTTCTGGCAAAACGTCTTAATAGGTTTGCTGAAGGTAATCATCTACTCCCTAGTTTGCAATTTGGTTTTCGTAAAGGCCTTGGAGCATGTGATGCCCTTCTTACAATCTCCAATGCTGTACAGAAATCCCTTGATTGTGGTCGGGAAGTTCGTATGATTGGCCTTGATTTTAGTGCTGCCTTTGACCGTGTTAATCATGAGGCCCTTGTTTTCAAACTGAAACAGTTGGGAGTGGGTGGGTCGTTTCTTAGCATTATTATTGATTTTTTAAGTAATAGATCTCAAAGAGTTGTTGTTGATGGGCACCATAGTGATTATAGGAATGTGATATCTGGTGTTCCACAGGGTAGTGTTCTTGGCCCATTACTTTTCATACTATATACACATGACATGTGGTTTGGCCTAGAAAACAAGCTTGTTGCATATGCAGATGATGCTACTCTCTTTGCATCAATCCCATCCCCTGAATGTAGATCTAGGGTTGGTGAATCCCTTAATAGAGATTTAGCTAGAATTAGTGCATGGTGCAAATTATGGGGTATGAAGTTGAATCCTAACAAAACTTAAAGTATGATTGTAAGTAGGTCAAGGACGGTGGTTCCTCAACATCCGGATATCAGTATTGATAATGTTTCTTTAAATATGTATGACTCTTTCAAAATTTTAGGTGTGATTCTCGACAGTAAATTTACTTTTGAGAAACATATAAGGTCTGTGTCTTCTTCAATTTCACAAAAAATAGGCTTATTGAGAAAGTCTTTCAAGATTTTCGGTGATCAATCTATTCTGAAGAAGTGTTTTAATTCCTTCATTCTACCTTGTTTTGAGTATTGTTCTCCTGTCTGGTCTTCAGCTGCTGATTCTCATCTTAATTTGTTGGACAGAAACTTACGGTCTATTAAATTTCTTATTCCTGATCTAGATATTAATCTCTGGCACCGTCGTTCAATTAGTTCATTATGTATGTTGCATAAGATTTTTCACAACTCTGACCATCCTTTACATTCAGATCTCCCTGGACAATTCTATCCTGTTCGTAATACTAGGCAGGCAGTTAATTCTAATAGCCAGGCCTTCTCCATCACGAGGCTCAATACTATGCAGTACTCTAGAAGTTTTATTCCAGCTGTGACCAAGTTGTGGAATGATCTTCCTAATCGGGTGGTTGAATCAGTAGAACTTCAAAAGTTCAAAGTTGGAGCAAATGCTTTTTTGTTGACCAGGCAGACATAGTCTTTTTATAGTTTATTTATGACATATTTGTTTTTGATGTTGTTGATAGTTTATTATATGACATGTCTGTTTTGACGTTGTTTCTTATTTTAGAATGATTTATTGGTAATTTGTTCTCTTCATTTATTTATTTCCTTATTTCCTTTCCTCACTGAGCTATTTTTCCCTGTTGGAGCCC
>NC_090732.1:51405243-51465243 GCF_036898095.1 Palaemon carinicauda | reverse complement strand
AAGCAGATATGGCAAACTTTTTTTTTCCTCAGGTTGGTAAGAAATCTAGAGCTACCGAACGACTAGTGATAAAAAAAAAAAAAAAAAAAAAAAAACGCAGACACTGAGTATATGAAGAATAGGTTTAGTGTGTCAAATATTTCTTGGTGTGATCGTTTAACAAATAATAAGCTATTTAAATGCAAAGATGGGTGGTAACGAGAGCGTCGTCATTAGTAGCTATTGAATTTTTGGAGTAAACCGAATTGATAATATTTCAAAAAGGTGTTAGATAGGATCGCAATTATTTATCTGAAGAATAATATAGAAAAATATACATGTGAAAAAAAAATGGCAAAAACTGTCTTCTTTCTTTTTGCTAGAGTTTACACTGATTAGAGAGAGGATGGCATTGTTTAATGTAATGGTGAAAAAATAATTGGCTTTAGTAAATCAGAGAAAATCAATTCATGATAGTTATAAATTAAAATTATAGAGGAATTGTGGAAATACGGCTATATATCTGAATAAGACAAATAATTCATAAATAAAGTAATTAAGAAAAGCAAGGAAAATCTAATGTTAAGTATGGACGTAAATAACGTTGAACATGGAATATTTGTCAGTGTGTGAGGATATTTGCAAAAAATTATTCAAAGTCAAGAGATCAA
Organism: Palaemon carinicauda; assembly: GCF_036898095.1. Lineage (NCBI taxonomy): Eukaryota > Metazoa > Arthropoda > Malacostraca > Decapoda > Palaemonidae > Palaemon > Palaemon carinicauda. The sequence continues at coordinate 51,464,593 of NC_090732.1, read as the reverse complement.
AAAGAGACCGGACAAATAATAAGAAGCATTTGAAATTGTCTTGGAGAAACAAAAGATGGCATAATCCAGGAACGTCAAGCAATAAGGATGACGGAAAAATGAAAAAGTTTGATTTGTATTGACATTTAGAAGAAAATATAATTGCTTACATCGGAAGGAAAGTCAAAGAATAAGGGAAACAATGGGATGAAACAGCGGGTGTGAAAATGACTGCAAAACGACATGAATTTTAAATTGAAGACATGGCGGGAATATAAAAGGATTAACGATCATTTGAGGAGATGAGATTTAAATGCTGATCGAAAAAGAAAATCAAAGAAAGGCTGAAGTTATACAAATAATGTCGGCGTCATATTTAGTTCGTAAACCAAATTCAAAGGTAACAAATTTGAAGATACTTGAATAAAATGTCAAAGATTATCGGAGTACTTGAAAGGAGTGCTTAGAGATTATGTGATAATGCTAGAAAAATGGAAGGCACTCGTGTTGTGCAAATGAGTATGCAGCAGAAGTGTTTGGAGAGGGAAGTAAAGACCTGCATATTTAGATACATTGGGTGAAGGTTCTGGAAAAGAAGAGTACAGATACTAAGGAAGCGCTCTAGTGCGTGCACAATAGAGGTGACTAGCCAGAGTGTAAACGATTTATGCAGTCTCAATGAAATCTATTAAGTATCTGATTGCCTAATGCTGCAAAGGTTTTGTGCAAAGGAAGCTTATACTATTCAATGTACACGAATTAATGTTTATGCAATTCAGAAATGGAGAACTTGTTACTATTGATTGCCGCCCCGAGAAAAGGAAAATCGTCCTTCGAATACTTATAACCTGCAGCGCCTGAATATTGATGTGGAATACTAACCAAAATCATCTAAAAGGTTTCTTCAGCTTTAAGCCCAGCCTGTGTATGTAAATCTACTTAGCAGTACGTTTTTTTTTCACAAAAATTAACTGAGACATTCACATCGGTTTTGTTATTATTGGCTGCTGTGTAAAATCAAAATCTATTTCATCATTTTAATCTTCACGTAAGAGATTCATAACCTAACCTTTCTCATTTCCTTTCAAAACATGAAACGGATTTTATAGAAAAGTCCTTTTCTTCGTTTGTAAACTCTCTTTGTTTTATGTAAATTTAGTATAATCAATAACTGCACATATAATTTCAATGCTTTATAACAAGTAGTTATATCAAGCATTATTTTCGATAGTAACATGATATATATCTCATTTCTTAATTTCATTTTGAAAAATAGTGATTGATGCTATTATGCAATACCAGTATATCGTATACATTAACCAGATTTCGTCACCAAAAATATCTTATTATTCAAGGTGAAGGAAGATAACAGACTGTTCATGAAAGACCACTAGACTGGAAATAATGCAGTATAGAACATTCACACACGACCGAAAACAACCGTAAAATTTTTCAGAAAATTATTCCAACGAATCTTCTGAAAGTCATTTTCCAAGACATCGGTGACATCTAAAAAGAAATAATCTATTCCAAGTCCTTGAGTTTATGAGGATGTTTTTCCATGAACTGAAGTGATATTATACTCGTTCTTTGGTGAGACTATAATATGGCAGATCAAAATGGGAGAACATCTATTCCAAACGTTTACTATGCTTTTTTTTTTTATTTTTTTTTTTACATCATTTAGAGGAGGGCAAAATATAATTATAACACCAGATATGAACATTAGTCCTCTAAATTAGAGAAAATCATAAACTTCCCAACCGTGTATTATTTGTGCCATAAACATCTGATAGATGACAAGGAGAAAAGGAAATTTTCCAGCTTGCATAACATATCTTAAGAAATGGTAATAAAATAAGTTTTTTATATAATTTTTTACAGATTCTGTTAACGTTTTACTCACAATTTAACAAATTATGCCAGGCCATCATCTAGTACAAGGGGTGCAGGACTGGTTAGTACTTTACTTCTGCAGTTTAGGAAAAATGTCAGTCTTCACTTCTGTTGGGTCCCTGTCCACGTTAGGGTGGATGGGAATGAACGAGTACATAAGACATCTAAGGAGGCTTCAGGGCTACTTAATCTATCCCACATGAGTATTCCTTAAAAAGACCTTGAAAGCAAGATACATTTGGCTGTAAGATAAATGGGAGACTCGATGGTGTGAACTGACCACCACTACGAAAATAAAGCAAATACACCCTTCTGTGGTTAAATAGTCGTCTTGTAATTCTACAAGTAAGAGGGATGATATCGTTTCAACTAGACTGCGTATTGGCCATACAAATGAAACCCATAATTACTTAATGAAGAATGGTGAAGGAAGTTATGCCCCTCTTTGTAATACCTGTCAAGTGACTATGTATATCAAACATATTTTTTTTTTATTGTTTTGTTTTAAATCTTCAGAGGACTACACATTTTCTCCAGGACTTTAAGAGATATACTGGGGAAAAAATCTTAATACCCTTAACTTGGAAAAATATAGAGAGTATTAGTTCACATTATGATCTATAGATAATTTTGTTATAATTTTTAATTTTTTTTATCCTTTTAATCCCTGCTTAATTAGCTTTTATATATTATTGTATGGAAATTGTGTGATTAGTTTTATAAGTTAAAATGATACCAAATGTGAAAGTACGGGTATGCTTGATTAATTTTGATTATAGAGCGCTGAATGGCCTCAATTTTATATTCAATAAAATTCAATTAAAAAATTCTATAAGAATACCCTTACACTTTTCATTAGGATTAAAAATACTATGATGTAGACAAGATAAGCTACAACTCTTATGAACTGACTGATAATCTAAGTATTTTCAAGCAATGTACAGCATTTTCAAGCTTCAATGTTCACATAGCAGAACAAATGCATTTTTTGTTTCATAAAGTTTTACTTTGGGGATATATTTCGTTTGAAAGTTATTAATTCAAGTTTGATAAATAAGCCATCTTGGCCCCAATCACTTGCTTATATAAATTACAATAGTCCTGAAATAATTTTTAATTGTATGATAACACTTTCCACGGCACCGAGACAAAAACTAAAATCATATACTGTTTAGAAGGCTGGATACAGAAAACTCGCGTTTTTCAAAGGTAACAGATTTGATAATTTACTAAGTGGCGAAATAATGAGATACCGCCGGAACTAATCCGCTAGATGGCTCTGTGATAAAGGCCGACACAAAGGCTGGGAGTGGATGCTCGTGTGACGGGCCGAGAGAAGGTTGTGACTCAAAGACAGAATAAAAACAACTGAGTGAGTTTAGTATAGAACACTCTCCTTTGTATACAAAAGCTCAAGGCAACAGGAAATTTCCTGTTCAAAATCAACACTGTTACCGATGAGAAAAACACACATGTTTTTTCAGGTTCTTTTTAGTGCGAGGGGAGAGCGAAGATACAAGTATAATATATACACAAAATGAACTATGTTCGATCGTGTGACACACGGTTGGTACATGGCTCTTCCCCCCCCAAAAAAATGATATACTGTACATGTTAAATAGGGCACCCTGATCTAGGGAGAAGAAACTGTTGGCGAGTCATCTGGCAGGAAATAAGAAGGTTTTAGCCAATCAATGAAGACCTAGTCTTCTTTGCCATGAAGGTTTATTAGGGATGCTCTCGGACTGCGTCGGATCACAAGGAAAGGGCTGGTGTAAGGAGGCGTTAGCGGTGGCTTGCTAGTGTCGCTGCGCAGGAAGACGTGCGTTGCAGAGTGCAAGTCTGTTGGTATGTGATGCTTCGCTAGGGGCTTGTAAGTCTGGTGGCATGGAGTAAATTTTCCCACGACGTGACGTATGCGCTGGAGATCGTTGGAGGTGGTTGTAGAAGGAAAAAATTCGGCAGGGAAGACCAACGGATCGCCATACACCATTTCAGCTGCCAAGACGTCGAGGGCGTCTTTAGGAGTGGTCCTTAGTCCCAGGAGGACCCAGGGAAGCTGAATAAACCAGTTGCAATCCTTGCAGCAGGACATCAAAGCTGCTTTGAGGGTGCGATGAAAACATTCAACCATTCCATTGGCAGCGGCGTTGTAGGCCGTTGTCTGATATAGGGTGATGCCAAGGTGATTTGCTGATGATATCCACAATTGAGAGGTAAAAGTTATACCCCAGTCAGAAGAAATATGCTCAGGGATACCAAATCTAGCAATCAATCCTGAGAGTAAGACAGATGTACATGAGGCGAACGTTGCAGTTTCCATGGGAATGGCTTCAGGTCAACGAGTGGAGCGGTCGATGATGGTAAACAGGTAACGATGTCCTTGCGATGTGGGTAGGGGGCCTACAGCGTCGACGTGAATGTATGCAAAACGACGCTGATGTTGAGGAAAGGTGCTCACTCCTGAATCCGTGTGTCGATGTACTTTGGAAGTTTGGCAAGAAGTACATGTGCGGACCCAATCCTTAGCATCCTTAGAAATGCCGTGCCAAATGAACTTCGTCTTCAGCAGCTGTGCGGTAAAATGGCACGAGGGATGTGAAAAGCCCTGAATGAAATCAAACACCTGCCGGCGCATGGGAGCAGGAATCCAAGGTCTCGGTCTACCAGTACTGACATCACAGAGGAGGGCGGTGTTGGAGTCTTCGAGGGGGAAGTCTTCCCAACGGAGGGACGTGCAGGATGTCTTACATGCTTGATACTCTGGATCCTGTTGCTGGGCTTCAGCATGTGGTCTGTGCGAATGACGAAGGGCGTACCTTCTAAGAAATGGCGAAAGTGATAGACAGCCAAGTGAACCGCCAGCAATTCGCGATCGAAGGTAGAATAACCCGATTCTGCCTTGGACACTTTTTTGCTGAAGAAGGCCAATGGGCGGGGCGAGCCATTGACCTCCTGCTTGAGTACTGCACCAATAGCAACGTCGCTGGCACCGGTGGTGAGAAGGAGAGGGGCATGTGGGATAGGAAAAGTGACAGCCGTAGCGGTTGATAGGGCCTTCTTTGCATTGCAAAAGGCCGCTTCTTGAAGGGGACCCCACTTTAGGTCCTTTGGCTTACCCTTGAGGGAGGCGTAGAGGGGAGCAAGAGTGGTGGCAATGGCTGGCAGAAAACGGTGATGATAGTTGATCATGCCCAAGAATTCCTGCAGAGCTTTGATGGTCAAAGGCGCGGGGAAGTCCTGAATGGCTGCTACCTTCTCAGTGAGGGGATGGACTCCTTCAGGAGTGATGCGGTGCCCTAAGAACAACACTTCGTTGGCGCCAAAGGTACACTTGTTGTACTGGACTACAAGACCGTTTTGTTGCAGGCGGTCGAGCACGATACGCAGGTGACGGAGTTGTTCCTCTTTTGAGGAGGAGAACACAAGTATGTCGTTCACATAACATACACAGAAGGGGAGGTCCCCTAAGATGCCATTCATGAGACGTTGAAACGTGGCTCCAGCATTATGAAGGCCAAATCATGAGTAATTGAAGGTGTACGTACCAAACGGAGTGGTGATGGCGGTCTTGGGGATGTCTTCTGGGTTCATAGGCACCTGATAATACCCCTTCAGGAGGTCGAGCGTAGAGAAACCCTTCGTTTTGTGCAGGTAGGAGGTCACGTTGGCGATGTTTGGGAGGGGGTAGGCATCTGGTTCTGTTTGCATGTTCAGGCGCCTATAATCACCGCACGGACGAAGGGAGGCGTCTTTCTTTAGAACGATGTGTAAGGGTGACGACCATGGGCTGGAGGCCTTTTGGCAAAGGCCCATTTCCTCCATTTCGGCGAACGTCTGTTTGGCGGCTGTCAATCGTTTTGGTGCCAGACGTCTGAATTTTGCGAACACTGGGAGTCCCGTAGTCTTGATGTGGTGTTAAATACCGTGTTTGGCAGGGGCCGTGGGTGTTTGGCGAAGTTCTGGACGGAAAACTTCCGGGTACGACGTGAGGAGGTCGGCGTAGGCACCCGTGGGTGCGCTGATGTGGAGAGCGAGGTTGGAGGGGGCAGGTTGAAGATATGTCGACAAGTACGAGTCTGCGTTGACCAATCATCGGTGGGTTACATCAACCAAAAGGTGGAAATGAGAGAGGAAATCCGCACCAAGGATTGGCAATGTGACGTCAGCAACGAGAAACTTCCAATTGAATTTACCATTTCCAAACGATAATGTGAGGTTCTCGTAACCGTAGGTGGGTATCCCAGATCCGTTGGCAGCTACCAAGCGGATGTCGGCAGATGTAGACAGACTACGTCATGTCCTGAAGAGTTCGTGGAACAAATAACTAAATTACAATTATCCGAAAAGTGTCCTTGGGGGAGGAAACACAATGGGTAAAACGATGTCCTTACAAGTACTCCCCCCCTAGACAGTGGGCATCAGAGATGTTTGAAGCAATTAATCCCTGTGTTGTAGAGGGAGACGTAGTTCCCCTTAGGTGCTTGAATGGAGGGGAAGGTTGCTCTGCTTTGGAGGAATCGTTTTCCCTTTTCGTTGCGTGGTTTTCTTCCGCTTGGTGGATGATTTGTTGTGAGGTGGAATCCTGGGTCTACCAAGGACCGCGGCGATCTTCTTGTTGCTTTCAAGGAACACTGGTTTTAATCTGTCAATCATTGCCCAATCTTCTTGTCCGGTTGGCGATGAGCATCAACCCGGATAAAGACGCAGTCGCAGTTGTCTAAGTTCTTGGGCATGAATTGTCTGGTCCTGTCCTCTTACGTTTTTAGGCATGGCCTGAATTTCCCAGCGATCTCTCTCAGGTGATTCATCTTAGTGTCATTGGTAGTTGCAGGGAAGAACTCGCCAGGGACTGTAAGCGCCTTGTCATAGACCTTCTCCACAGCGGAAGGATCGCTGTCTGCCCGGGGAGCGGTGCGAAGGCCAAGGAGGACCCATGGGAGTTGCGCTTTCCAATGCTCATCCGTACATCTCACCATCAGGGCTGCCCTGAGAGTGTGATGAGTTCTCTCGTCCATGCCGTTCGCTGTAGGGTTGTATGCCGTGGTGCTGTGGAGTGTTGTTCCCATCTTTTTTTTCCAGAGATAACCAGATCTCTGACAAGAAGGCAGAACCTCAACCCTTCGTGATATCGTCGGGAACACAAGCTGCTGATCCAACTCGACAGGAGAGCTTCGGCGCAGGTATGGGTGGTTGCTTCGGATATCGGAGTCGCTTCTAACCATCTAGTGGAACGGTCAACGATCGTCAGGAGGTATCTCGCAGAACCTGAAGGCAGTAGAGGTCTCACGACGTCCACGTGGATGTATCCGAATCGTCTCTTGTGTTAAGGAAAATTTCCGACTCCCGACTCATTATGTCAGTTGACCTTACTTATCTGGCAGTTAAAGCAGGTTCTCGCCCACCCACAGGTTTCTTTCTTGATCCCTGGTCAGATGAATTTCTCTGATAGTAGATGGGCTGTAGTGCAACTCGAGAGGTGTGATAATCTGTGGATGGCGTCGATCTTCCTTCTACAGGAGGCAGGAATCCATGGGCGTGGGTGTCTCGTGCTGGTATCGCAGAGGATGGTTTCCGCGGCTGGGCCGAAGGGAATGTCCTTCATCTGTAGCGTTGATGTTGTTGTATGACAGTCCTGAGCCTCTAGGTCGTTCTGCTGTTCTATGGCGAGGTTGGCATAGCCAAATTCTGCGATGGCTGCCAGGTGTCGTTGTTGGCGAGAGGACCAAGCGTCTGAAGACTTCATGAAAGCGTGGATCAGGGGCTGGTGGTCCATTACGATGGTGAAAGTGGTACCTTCAAGCATGTATTTGAAGTGGCGGATGGCGAGGTAGACGGCGAGTAGCTCCCTGCTGTACCTGGTTTCTGCAGGTTTGAGTCCCTTGCTGAAGAAGGTAAAGGGCTGCGGGTAACCCTTGACGATCTGTTCGAGGACAGCATCACAGGTGATGTTGCTGGTGTCGGGAGTCAACTTCCGAGGGGCGCTGTCCTCATGGTAAACCAGGGTGGTGGCTTTGGTGAGGGCAGCCTTCGTCCTATCTAAGGCACGTTGCTGTAGGGGACCCCAGACGAGCTTCTTGGCTTTCCCTTCAGGATGTTGTTGAGGGGAGTTAGGATGCAGACGATGTTGGTGATGAAGCGACGATAGTAGTTTACCATCCCCAAAAACTCCTGAAGGTGCCGTATGGTTGATGGGGTTGGGAAGGTTTTCACGGTGTCTACCTTGGTCGATATGGGGTTCACGCTCGCTGTGGATATTTTATGTCCGAGGAAGTTCCCCCTCTTGGCGCCGAATATGCACTTGTCGAAGCGTACGATCAAACCGTTCTCCTGAAGATGTTTCAGCACAGCGCGGACGTGTCTCCAGTGTTCCTTTTTCATTCTGGAGAAGATTAAGGTATCGTCCACGTAGCAGACACAGAACAGCAGGTCCCCCAGGATACTGTTCATCAATCGTTGAAACGTGGCCCCAGCGTTGCATAGGCTGAAGGTTGATTATGAGGTGTAGGAGCTGAACAGCTTTATGATGGCGGTCTTGGGCACGTCCTCTGAGAACACAAGAACTTGAAAGTATGATTTAAGAAGGTCCATTTTAGTAAAAATATTTGCCCCATGAAGGGCGCTGGTGAGGTCTTGCGTGTTCGGCAGAGGGTAGGGTCTGGCATTGTGATGAGGTTAAGCCGCCGGTAGGCACCGCATGCCCTCCATGTCCCATCCGGTTTCTTCACTACGTGGAGAGGAGACGCCCAAGGACTGTACGCCTTCTTGCATATGCCCATCCGTTCCATGTCTTCGAAGGCGGGAGGCGGAGGAACTTGACGAGCGTGGGAGGTCCCGTTGTGTTGATGTGGTGGTAGACCCCATACTTGGAGGGGGACCCTGGCGACTGTCGAAGTTCCGACTTGAAGGCGTCTTGGAACTCCTGAAGAAGGGCGGCGTAGGGCTGCACTACGACGGCAGAGATGGGTGTGATACCAGGACCAGCTCTTAGTAGGCGGGTTCGGCATGTCCCGGTGTCGATGAGACGTTTCCCGGCGACGTCGATGAGTAGACCACGGTGAGCCAGGAAGTCTGCGCCAAGGAGCGGATGTCTGACGTTGGCGATGGCGAAGGGCCAAGAGTAAAATCGGCCCATGATTGAGATTTTAAGCACCCTAGTCCCATAACACCGTATGGGAGATCTCTTGGCGGCGATGAGTGAGGGAGCATCACTGCTAGGCGCACGGTTTATGTTGACTGCATACAGGTGGTATCAACCACAAGCCTACGGTTGGATACGGTGTCAAGAATGTAGAATCTGATCTTACCGTGTTCTGCTACTGGGGCTACGGTTGATGTCGGCGATGGCTGGCGTCGAAATTTCTTTGGGAACTTGCAGGGGACCCCCCACTTCATTGCATTGCTCCCAAACTGCTGTTGGTAGAAGCACCAAGTCGGGTTCGCTCTATGGTTCTCCTGCATTGGCTATGGAGGTTTCTTCTTCATCAGAGCGAGGATTTCATCGTCATCAACAGAGGGCGCCGCTGTGGAGTCGAGGGATGAGCTACTGAAGGAGGATGATGCTCCAAGGAAGAGGCCTTAGAAGCTTCGTATAATTTCTACAGTATGCCTTTGACAAGAGGTCGTTCATCGGTAGGGTCTCGGTATCGGTGAGCTAGGCTCTCACGTCGTGCGGAAAGCATTGAAGGTATATTTCGTTAGATAGGCCTATCTCTCATCATCATCCATTGGCATCGGTCTGGGACAGCTTAAGAAGTCCAACTAGTTTATCCTACGCTTCTACGGGAGAGGTGTCGCCCATGGGTCTGTTGCTGAGATCAAGAACCTTGTGTGCCCTTGCTGAGACGGAAAGTGAGTATATATCAATTAGTTTGGTTCACAGGTCGTCATAGGATACCTGACCAGAGTGTGTGCCGAGCCATTAGGAGATGTTGTCTAACACCTCCTCAGGAATGGAGGTCAGGACGATGTCCGCTTTGGAGCAGGGGTCGTAGCGTTGCCACCCTGAAGAGTATGTCCGCCCTCAGGAACCAGGAGGCGGTGTTGTGCTGTGAGAGTGTTGGCAGCATGACTTTGGGTGCAGCTAAGTGGTTGCTGGGAACGATAGGCTGGGTGGTTCCGTCATAATCAGTGATGCATCGGCCAAGAGCGTGAGCTGGTTATGTCAGATATACTTATTATTGCTGTTTCACGAAAACTGAAGTGTGGGATAAAGCCAAAAGACGTCGTTAAACGTTAATGGCAAAAGAAGATCTAGAAGGTAACACAGCCGTAATTAGTGCATTAATGGCATGCCAAAATTGCTATGCATTACCAACATATCCGGGGTCACCAGTTGTGAGGACAGCAAGACGAGTGGAAAGAGACTGACAGTCTTGCAACGGTCACTATATTAAAGAGTGCGGACGGAAAAGTAGGCCGGATGGGAAACTGTTCCAACCGCCAAATTCATTGTGTTTTTTATACAAAAGAAATTAACAAATACTAAGGTGGTAGCCTAAGGAAAATATACAATATTATACATTAAAATAAAGCTCTCAAAGAGCGCAACATCGTACTACAAAAATCCACTGCGTGGAACAAATGATAAAAATACAATTATCAGAAAAGTCTCCTGGGGGAGAAAACACAACGGGTATAACGATGTCCTTACAATATATATGAATGGCTGATGGTCAACTGCCGTATCAATACTGTAATAAAAGGTCGTTGGAATTAAAGAAATTCTTCTTGAGAGGAAACCTAAAGTATTATTATTATTATTATTATTATTATTATTATTATTATTATTATCATTATTATTATTATTATTATTATTATTATTATTATTATTGCAAGCAAAGCTACATCCTTAGGTGGAAAAGCTGGATGCCATAAGCCCAAGCGCTATAACAGGGAAAAAAATATCAGAGAGGTAAGGAAAGGAAGAGAAAAATTAACAACCAAGTTGAAATCAGCAACAACATTGAATTGGACCTTTCATATACAAACTATACTAACTTCAAAAGGAAATAGGATGAGAAACAAATAGGATAGGATGCCTGAGTTTGCCCTAAAGCGGGGAAGAAGATAGACTTTGTGGAATGCTAAGTGAGCATTTTACATTGTAACGTGAAGCAAAAATATTATTAATTTACCTTCTCTTTACATGTGACTACATACATTACATGCATGGCATAGGCTTTGGCGCACATGTAGTGTGGTTGGTTGACTAGAAGTTTATAATCATAAAACTATACAGCATATCTTTTGGGGTGACATTGTCAAGGATAAATGTATCCCTCTTTCCGGAGTTTCGCATTATCTTGTGCTGTTAATTATCTGGACCATTAAACAGAATATCTTTAAAACTTCCCCATTGTAACCAAACGCAGCATGCTGAAATTATTTTCGTTTTGTCAAAAATCTTATGAAATAGAGATATGCTATATGATCACAGATAAGTTAAATGTGCTATAATTTTGTATATTGCTTCAACTGCGTAATTATTTATACATTTTTATAGTAATATCAATTTTTTTTTTTTTTTATGATTTTATGTAAGCATTTCTATACTGTAAATTGAAACATTTGGTGATATATTTCCTTGATTTTTATCTGTGGAGATGAATTCAGGAGAAAAGTTTTGATGACTGGTTGTGTTTTTTCTTGTTAGGTACATTGATTTTTTTGCGACTTTTCAAGGATCAGGAAGATATTAAATTCGTGACTGCTGTGATATGGACTGAACTGAAGGCCACCCATTACAAAGTACACACAATCGAGACATTTGTGTCTACTTTGTCTATCTTTACGCAGCTCAAATCTCCTGGTACCTCATTACATACAATATATAATTTTCGGGAAAAATATAGAAAAGTTAAATGTTACTATGATAATTCTTTAATACCTAAATTAAATACACCTAGATGGGCGTAGGAGGAGAGGAGTTGTTACAGTTGTTGAATGAGTCATTACGACAATGATGCTATGAATTGAGGTTGTTATAAAGTTTTTAACAAATTCATTGTCCAAGCGGACTTGCACCAAGTTTATAGAAGACCCGCGGGACACAGCACTTGTCTGTTGAACTCTACCTGCTTCAGCTTTGGAGGGTTGTAAATACTGTGTCCTGGTTTGAAATCAGCTACGTCTAGCATCATATTGCACCCGCTCCAGCACCATCTATCATTTCTCCAATGGACCACATAGAAGGGGGCGGGGAAATCAAAACATTCTTAATCGACTTAAAGTCCAGCTGACTCAGATGAGCGAACTGCACTCACATTGAGGTCCCAGAGTTGTTTGCCACTACGACCATGTCACTATCTAAGTAATCCTCGCATAAGTAATTACAGATATCAACATTACAACGACCAACCATGTGGGGAAAAAAATTGCACAGATGTAAAGGATTCCTTATTGTTTTACATTTCTGAGGACTTAAATCCATCAAGAAATATGTTCCAGATCATAGTAAGAAATCCTGGTGGAAGTAGCTCAAAGAATTGCCGTATTATTCCATGTAGGAATTCAAATAATTGGAATACCTTTATAAGGCCTCCTTCATACCATGATTTTTTTTTTTTTTTTTTTTCCAGATGAGGTGGTCTTCATACAGCAGGTATAGCAGAGGGAAACCGCTAATATTACGGTCGCCGTTTCTGAATGATATCAGAAACTCATTTGCTGATTTCCTCAAGAATGAAGAGGGTGCTTTGAAATGTTTATATTTTAAAGTATGAATATAAAAAAATAGAGGAATTCCAGTCATGTGTGCTTTTATAAATAGATGAGTGTATTAATCATACAATTTCCTAAATATCTTTGCAAAACCTGGTTTGCCTCAAATAGATTACTAAGAATTTTGTAAATTGAAAAATGACTAGGCTACACTTACCAAATTTACTTTTTTTTTCTTTATAATCCAAACTCTCAAATTCCTCCCTTATCCACAACAAACGTCTTTCAAAACCTCAGTAAGAGAACTTCAATATTTGTAATCAGGGAGCTTGTGTTGAAAGATACTATCGCGTAGGAATTTTGGTATGAAAGCATGCCATCTGTTCACAGGTCTCGAGGATATCCCAATTAACTATAAATAAACATGTTGTCAGTATGATATACGTGTATGACCGGCAAGGAGATTCGAAAACAGATTATACATACTGCTGAGTGAGAACACAAAAGTTTCACATACATTGCATATAAAATAATATATATATATATATATATATATGTGTGTGTGTGTGTGTGTGTGTGTGTGTGAGTGTGCAGCAACAAACATAGCAAAGTCAGCCGTTTGTAGTCCAGTGCAGGACAAGGGCTTAGACATATCTTTATTTATGTCTGAGGTTCGGACTGTTTTCATGCACGCCATTGCTGAATAGTTGGAAGAGTTTTCTGATCGCTCACAGCAAACCAACCCGGAATGGATGCCCCTCAGTAGTACATCTTTGCTGGTCATGATGATACATAAACCCTTTAACGACGTTAAGGTACTCCCACTCAGAAAGGAAACACAAACACACACACATACACACACACACACACACACACACATATATATATATATATATATGTATATATATATATATATACATATATATATATATATATATATGTATATATATATATATATATATAAGTGTGTGTGCATGTGTTTGCATGAGTGTGTACGTCTGTGTTTGCATGTGCATACACACACACATATATATATATATATAAATATGCATACATATATATATATATATATATATTCAAATAAGCCATATATATTTTTGATACATTAATGTCTGGATTTCTTAACGACCTCAGGATCAGAGCCCCAGGCGAAATCACTCAAAGACAAGAGCTTGGGTCCGGCCGGGAATCGAACCCTGGTCGGCAAGCTTGTATAGACAGTGACTAAGCCAAGTGGCTTAGTCACTGTCTATACAAGCTTGCCGACCAGGGTTCGATTCCCGGCCGAGCTTGGTCGGCAAGCTTGTATAGACAGTGACTAAGCCAAGTGGCTTAGTCACTGTCTATACAAGCTTGCCGACCAGGGTTCGATTCCCGGCCGGACCCAAGCTCTTGTCTTTGTGTGATTTCGCCTGGGGCTCTGATCCCGAGGTCGTTAAGAGAATCCAGACATTAATGTATCAAAAAAAAAAAAAAAAAAAAAATATATATGGCTTATTTGAATATGAAAAACACGTCTAAATGGGAATAATTTATCATATATATATATATATATATATATGCATATGCATGTGTGTCTGCGAGTGTATGTGTGTTGGTGGATCCACAATTTCCTTGGTGCAAACATGGAATGTGAACGGAAAAGGGGTGAAAGTGACTTCAGAAGATCAGATTATTCAAAGAAGACCATAAGCTGTTCACTTTCTTGATGATGTAGTCAAAGTTGAGGATCTAACGTTGACCTGGAGGATACAGTTGGCAGTTCCAAACTTTCTGTTGTGCCTCGTTTAATGTTTTCTGCATATGGGACCATGCTCCGCTGATCCTTAAAGAGTAATCTGATGTCTGTATTTAAGATATTGATAAAAAGTAGAGAAGGTGTTCCTGATACAAATGAAGAAACCCATGACACTGAGAGAGTAGAGCAGGAATGAACACGTAAAGAAGAGAGGGTGGCAATACTTGATGGCGTGGCAGAGGTTCAGTCAGTGTAAAAAACCAACTTCATCACTTACTGAATCTAGTTAGCTGATCACTCCACCAGTCAAATTCTGGCAAAATAAGGTGATGCAGAGGAAATTCATCATTTCTTTGATCGGTATGATGTTCCAACCTCTCTCAATACTGCCACACATGACAGGAGACAGGGAAGTGAGCCCTCAGCTGCTTATCATGTAACAGACTCCACCAATGTATCAAAAGTACCAATAAAGAAACACCTAGACCATGTCACAACAAAAGGCAACATCACAAGCTATATGGGTGAGAAGGTAGCTGTGAAAAAAAAAAATGTGATCATTGTACTGGGAGCTCAGTGCTGGCAACTCACAAATCTTCTCCTGAAGGGTACTGATGCAACAAGTTGCTGGGCATCAGTCATCAATATCCACTCACCATTATAAAAGACTTGGTCATTATCCTCCTCTGTGCAAGAAAACCAACTTTGTGGCGGGAACAAGTGTTAACTGGCGATTTATTCTTCAAGGGCCCTTGGACTTCATGTGTATGATATTTTGCCAGGGTTGCATACTATTGGCGAGACTGATAACATTAGCAGCTTTGCTGCAAGGGGAACGCTGTCCTTCCTTAAGACATTCTAAGAGGCAAGTGATAACGAGGTATCAGCACTAAGTAAATTAGAAACCACCACACTAAAGCCCAGCAACATCATTCCTGTTAAGATAAAAAATTTTATTTGCAAAGTATACCTGCCAGACACCAAGATTACCACTATTACAAGCTGAGATGGTTTTTGTACACAAACAGGATGATGCAGCCTGAGAGGCTGCCTCGTACTCAAGATGCACTGCAACGATCAAATGTGACACAAACAAGTGCAGCTGTCGAAGAGCCAAATTCAGTTATATAGAACTCTGTGCCTGTTGTGAAACTGATCATGTGCATGAAATGACAAAGCTGAGGTTTGTGAGGAAGAGTCTGAGCTAGAGGATTCAAGTGATGAGGATGGAGATGGAGAAATATGAACTGTACATATCATGCATGTGAGGATATTCATGTGTTATAACATTTGCACAAATGTATTTAACTGATATCTGTTTTCCATGATATAATTTCAAAATTATTTTCAGTTCAATGATAGAAATACTTTAATGGTATAGCTATTTTATTTGTTTTACTAAATAATTTAATGGCACAAATAACAGTTATAGAAAAAAATATGAAAAATCTAATACAAATAGAAATATGAAAATCTAATATATTTAAAAAAATAATTTACAAATTCACTCACTTTTCTTAGATTGCCTGTATTTTTTTTATTGTTATTTGGTACATGGGTGGCTCGTTTGCATGCCAAAATTCCCACGGATTTACAAATGCGACTCTACTATTGTATTCCTATACACCTTTGCCTCATAATGCTAGTTTCCTCTCTACTAAAGAAATAAAAAATTCAATATTAACATTCGGCTTCATGGCTTTATGTTTATTATTCACATTCATGAGAAGTGTTGTGTGGACTACTACTGCTCGATGAACAAGAGGCACAAAAAATCATCTTGGGTGAAGACTAGCACTGAACATGACAGCCAACTGTCACTGTCAGCAAAAGCAAGTGGGGCTATGCTCTGCTCTAGTGTGAAGGGATTCATATAATCTATCAGTTGACAGATAGAGGTGGATCTACACCGCTTGCTGAAGCGGGCTGAAAATGCATAAAGTGAAAGAACCCTTGGCCCCTTTCACACTATGCGTATTTTTTTCGCACTCAAGACTGTCTCCACAGTGCAGTTACTGCAGACGACACCACTTATGTACAGTATGCGGTCTCTGCCTACAGAGATTAATTATCTTTTTATATATTGAAAACAATATGCAGTGTACGACAAGAAGAATAATAGACACCTATTGTGCCTTTATCTATTATGGAAGAAACGATCAAGAATCAAATGCCCAAAGAGACATGCCGGGTGCATAAGCTATTCTGTTGGGAGAACTATGGAAGGATGATAGAAATTTTTCTAATAATTCAAGATTTCTAAAGTTATAACTAAAAAATATTACAGCGCATGGGAAAGACTGTGATTCGACCACTTTTCGAAGTAGACATTTCTAAAGACATTTTGATCAAAATCTCTTTCCTCTACCCAACCAAAACTATTTCCTAGTTTTCGGGGGCCATGTGTGCCTTATGTATTTTATGGGGACGAAGAATTTGGTCTCTAGGAAAACTTGAATGCAGCCATATTAGTTGGGTAATTTTCATAAGGTCCGTGACCACTGAGAGTGGAGGTACTTTCTCTTTGGATTTGACTCTTTGGAGGGATAAAATAGAAATTCAACCCCCATGCCCCTGTCAAGAGTGTGGGCATAACTTTTGAGAGCCCTGAATTATAAAATGGCCGCATCTCCAGTTCAAAAAATGAACTTTTTTCTGGTTTGGCTCAGAGTGCTGTACAAAATGTGTTTTAGGGGCTTTTTTGTCATGGAAATTCATTTCTGGTGTTATTTTATTAATTTGACCTGTTTTTCATATTCAAATTCACTATGAACGCGAATTTTTAGGACCAAACGTTCAATTTTGCTAGGTAATTACAGACCTTTTATAATAGGTTGTAATGAAAGTTTTTTTTTTTTTTTTTTTTGGTGATGAATTATTTTATTAATGATAGAAGTAAAAGTAAAGACATAAAAATCACTTCACAACAAAACCAAGGTTAATGGTTGAAACACGTTGAAACACAAGGAAATGTCAAACAATGAATTGATATTGATTAGCAAAGGTACACCACTGAATCAAACATTCAACGTCAATCATGGGACTTTTATACTTCTGAATCTGTTGAATCCCCAGACTCACTCATCTTACTGTCAGATTCAATTTCCTCAGAAGAGTCAGGAAGCATAAGCTGTTGGGGGAAGGGGGTTTGTGTGTAGAGCACAAGTCAGCATTTTCCATTCACAGGTTCCCAGCCAAGACCAATAGGGGATGGATGGTCAAACAAGTTTTAGTGTAGTTGGCAATATCTGATATAATTTGTCTTTTCAACATGAGGATTCAAGGAATCATCATCAGGTGGGAGGTGGATCATACTCTTCGTCTTCATTTCTTGCCACTCGGAGGCCCTTGTTTGCCCGCAAGTCGCATCTGCACTTTCACCATAGATACAGGATAGTACAAAGGTCTTCATATCAGCTCTGATACTATCCTCCAAGCCGATGCTTTCAGCAATTCGTCCCAGGAGTTTTCTTGCCTTGGGATCAGAGATCACCGTCTCCATCACCTTCTTTCCATGGCCGTAGAACCCTGACTAATGATTACTGCCAGTAATCACATGGAGAAGGATGAGGATCTGTGAAACTTCTTCTGGTAGCATGTCCCGGCAGTTGATAAAGACATGCTTGCGTTTGATAAGTAGATCACCAGGGAGTTGCTGTGAGAGATATGCTGCTTGAATGTACACATCTGTATCTTCACTGTCAAGTATAACTGTCCCATTAAAGTTCCCCGTCCTCAGCTTGGCATAGGCAGAGAACATCATTGTGTCAGCCTCTGGATGTCTGAAAATAAAGTCTATGTTTGTCACACCAGTGCTCATATTGGTTGATCTTTCTCCCTCACAGTAGATTATTCCACAACATATCATAGAAGCTTGTACTTTCAGCTGTTCCCTGAGGACCTTTTGCAGTCTGATCTTGTTCTCTGATCTGACCATCAGTTGGTTAAATTAAGCAGCTCTTGAGAATGTTCTGTGGGCTTTGGAAAAACGTTTGGAATATGTGCATGTTTTGCTGCCCTTCAATCGTGCTCATCATCCTTAATGCTGAAAGGAAGGTCATACTTGTCATTGATAAGAACGATGTAAGGGCTTGCATTGGCATGGCGTGAGAAATTAATCTTGCAAATCATTTCTAGATAGTCCTTCCAGCAGTACTTTGAGCCATCTTGCGTCTTTGCCTAACGGTCCTCAGGTGTGGCAGTGGCTAGCCACCAGATCATACCCATGTCGACAATGCTGATGTAGTTTTCTGGCTCTTGAAAACTGGGTCAAGGTTAAACTGATCAAAGAGCTTGCTCTTCATTGTTTTGTGCACTGACCCATCTGCATTGTACAGAGACAAGCATTCCTCAGTCACTCTCCCCTTAAAGGCTGACTCAAGTGGGAGCATGCCTGATCCTTCTGCAAGGTCCACCAGGGCCGCCAGACCCGACCTCTCCATCTGAGCCACTTTCATAGGCGTACTTGCTGGGGCACAAATATGTTCACAGGCAAAGCTTTGCCTTTTATTCTTGTGGATGGTTGCAGTGAAAGGAGGTCTTCATGAATATTTGCTCGTTCAGGAGAGTTTCAATCTGATCTTGGCCATCTTGAAAGTGTTGAAGTGTTGTACTAGCTGTGGAAAAGCAACCAGACCAGACTGCAGTGACCCCAGTGAAGATGATGAGTTATCAAATGGTTCAGCGCTAAATTCTTTCATATAGTCCTGTAGATCCTAAACTGCTTGCTCATCCTTCTTCATCTTCGCTGGTTGACACTCAACATGTTTACTGTTGAGATGCTCACATTTGACATTTTGCTTCACTGCAGTCTTCACTCTGGCCACATCCTTATTGTAGAGAACAGTTGCTTCTCGTTTTGCAAAAGGCAAAGCCCTCCTTGTTTCAACTTAGAGTTCAGATTCATGATTGTTTCGATCCACAGATCAAGTGGTTGACAGGAATAGGGTAGACCTGTCATAGACTGGGCAAAGTGATTGTTAAAGAATTCCTTTTGCTCATTTGACAAAGAGGACAACATTGCCCAGTAATTTGGCAGCCACCTTCCATAATCATGGTTGTTATATGCCACCAGTCCAGGAAACATATTGTATGTTGAGGATATGTACTCCTGTCCATTTCTGGTATGGCACGCATCAAGAATCTGTACAAGAGGGTCTGACATCTTTATGAACGAAAGCCAAAAGTTCTCCATGTCGGTACCAGGTTTCTCATAAACTCTGTTGACCAAAGTCTTGATGTCATCGTAATTTTCAAGGTCAGAGTGAGCTTCGTGAAGTGAAGAATGTGCAGCTTCACTTCCAGCTAACTAAATTATGACTTCTATGCTCCTCAACATCTTTATCTTATAAAACTGATTTTGATTTAGCTGAAGAAATGAGGAGCTCTGAATGAATATATTGACTCATATCTATATAGTTACCTCCACCAAGGAGGTTATATTTTTGAGTCAGTTTAAATTTATTTGTCTGTTGGTTAGTTAACCGTGAACAGATGAGTACTCCAGGGGAATGTGTTGCCAACTATGTAGTTTATCCTCCTCATGAACTTTATAATGCATAGAAAACTTGGGGATGATGGAGAAGTATTGGACTGGCTTGTTAACAAGAAATAACCTGACCTAGAATATGCTGGTGATGCTTTCCTTATTAGTAGAACACCACAGGATTCGCCAAGTTTGCACACCAGAATGCATGGAATATTACATGAGGCTCGGCTCACGATACTTAAAAGAAAAACAGATATGATGAGAACGGAATATGTAATGGAAGAAGAAATATCATTGGAAGGAGGAAAGAATTAACGAGGTGGAATCAGTTAAATATTTAGGAACTATGATCTCAAATACAGGATCTTTATAATAAAAGTTGATTAAAAGATTGAAAAAAAAGCAAATCAGACAATCACTAGGTTAAGTAAAATTTTCAAATAAAGTTACTCGAAATTACATTTAAAAATCAGACTATATATCAGTTTACTGAGATCGGTGTTACTGTATGAACATGAGTTGTAGTACGACTATTAAACGATACCAAAAGTTTTTGTAGATTTGAGAAAAATACCTCAGAAGAATATTACTAGCTAAATGGCGGGACAGGATTAGAAATTAAACTACATGAGAGATTACTCGAGGGCCACATGCGGATGATATTATGGTGAGGGGTAGATGAAGATGGTTTTGGCCTGCTCTTCACACTTCCCAAGAGAGATTAGCTCACCAAACTTTCAATTGCACTCCACAAGGCACTGGAGGAGTTAGAAGACCAAGGCCTACATAGCTGAGGACTTTGAAGCGTGTAGTAGGACATGATGAACAGAGAAGTACTGATTAAAAAGTTCAAGATAGAGACGACTGGGGAGATCTAACAGAGGCTCTTCGCGTCAATAGGAGTAGGAGATGATGGTGCTGATAATGGTGTGTCTGTGGATAGGATTACGTCAAAACCATTCGATACATTTTGACGAAAATCTGACCATAAATAGATCTTAGGTCAAGAAGTTCTCCATCAAATTTTAAATATAATCCGGATTCGGATCCTAGTTCTAGATCCGTAATTGCTTTTTTTTGCCATTTCAAAGATAATGTTAAAACAAATATTCGGGTTTTTAAAATAAAATTCACCACATATAGAGCTTAGGCCATGGGCGACTCCGTTAACTTTTTGAGATAATCCGGTACTGGATGAGGACTCTAGATCCGGATTTCCATTTATCACAATTTTAAAGCTTAAAGAAAAACTAATTGACATATACAATATCACTGAAATTTGACCAATGGTTAGATATTATTGAATGTATAAAATGAGATTTCGGAAGTGATATGTATGAAGGTCACGGTTTTTTTATCAACATTACATTTTCCATCATCTACTGTACGTAGAGTCAGCAAGTGAAAAGGGGTAGGGGCTCTGTCCGTAGACTTTAGTTAGATGATGGGAATATTCATTTGCGGAGGTGTGAAATCTTTGATTGCCTTTATTCACGATATGTTTTCATGAGATAAAGCATTGACCTATTGATACCGCTTGTAAATGCAGAAAAAAACCGCCTGGTGTGAAGAAACATATTGAACATGTTGATGATGATGATGATTATTATTAGTAGTAGTAGTAGTAGTACTAGTAGTAGTAGTAGTAGTAGTAGTAGTAGTAGTAGTAGTAGTAGTAGTAGTATTGTTATAATGATAATAATAATAATAATAATAATAATAATAATAATAATAATTATTATTATTATTATTATTATTATTATTATTATTATTATTATTATTATTATTATTATTATTATTATTAGCTGGGCTACAATCCTAGTTGGAAAAGCAAGGGCTCCAACAGGGAAAAATAGCCCAGTGAGGAAAGGAAATAAGGAAATAAATAAATTATATAATATGTAATGAACAATTAGAATAAAATATCTTAAAAAACATTAAGCACATTGAAACAAATATTTCCCTTATTAACTACAAAAAGATTTATATCAGCCTGTTCAACATAAAAACATTTGCTGCAAGTTTGAACTTTTGAAGTTCTACTGATTCAACAACCCGATTAGGAAGATCATTCCACAACTTGGTCATAGCTGGAATAAAACTTCCAGAGTACTGTGTAGTATTGAGCCTCATAATGGAGAACGCCTGACTATTAGAATTAACTGCATGCTTAGTATTACAAACTGGATGGAACTGTATGGGAAGATATGAATGTAAAGGATGGTGAGAATTATAAAAAAATGACGGTGCCACAGAATAATCTCTAGAGCAGGAATAAGAAACTTAATAGACTGTATGTTCCTATCCAACATATTGAGAGGAGAATCAAGAGCTGACCACCCAAAAAGGAGAACAATACTCGAAAAAAAAGGTAGAATGAAAGAATTAAAATACTTTTTCAGAATAAATTGATCACCAAAAATCTTGAAAGACTTTGTTAATAAGATAATTTTTAGTGCAATTGAGGAAGACACAGACCTATATCTCTATTAAGGGATTCTGCAACCCCAGATCTACATTCAGGAGATGGAATTAATGTAAAGAGAGTAGCATCACCTGTATGTGAAACAAGCTTTTTTTATAGGCAAACTACAAGTCGTATGTATAAAGTATGAAAAGTAATGGGATAAGAGCACTATCCTGAGGAACACCAGATATCACATTCCTATACTCACTATGATGTCCATCAACAACTCTTTACTATCTATTACTTAAAAATTCAATAACGATGCTAAGAAACGACCACCTGCTCATAACTGTTTGAGTGTGAAAACAAGGGACTCATGATTAACACGGTCAAAGGCAGCACTAAGATCAAGGCCAATCATATGAACATCCTGACCACAATCAAGGGATTTCTGTACAGCATTGGAAATTGTGAGAAGGGCATCACATGCTCTAAGGCTTATACAAAAACCAAATTGTAAACTAAGGAACAGATGATTACCATCAGCATACCTACTAAGGGTTCTATACTGGTTCGACAAAGTCCGTTTCAACGAAGTTGTTTTGAGCAATACTCTTTAAGCGATGGCCGTTTTCGGCGAATTATTTGAGAGATGAACAGTTCAAGCGACGAGTAGTATAAGTGCCACTAAAAATTATAAGATAATCTTACTATACAGCAAGAAACTAGAATTTAGCATTTTAAAATCTATAAACTAATTTTTCATATAGTGAGGACATATGAATCATCGATTTTTTATTTGATAGTAAGTACTTGTACATTTACCCATAATTGAAAATATATTATTATAGCGTGGACGAGACAAAGAAAGTTATATTCGATTTATATATACAGTAGAAAGGACAAAGCAACTTTATGCAATATTATATGGCAATACGAGGCATATAACAGCAAAGGATGATTAAAGGCGACTCTGGATTGAAAAAATGACAATAATTATACAGAAAACATGAGCATTTGTATAATTTTGATTCTGTGAAATTTCAGATGGAAATGATTTAAGATGAATTAATGATCACTGCCGAAAAGACACGATTTCACACGATGAATACGGCAAGATACAGTCGTTGGGGTTTCAGATGAAGTTGGATCCAGGATTGGGACAGGAACCAAAGAATTCACCCCTCTTTTTCGGATGGCAGCGGACATTGTTATTCCCGAATCATACCTCCTCACTTTTAGCAGATTTTTTTTTTCTTATATGACAGTGGAGTTGGAAATACTGTAGAATTCGTCTCATCGTTTTGGTACTATTTTCTATGTAGTTAATGATTATATTTCTTTTAATAGTTGTTGTCAAACTCTTGATATTTTTGCACGTGAACACTATTATAAAGTTTAATTTATATTCATGTTATTAAAAACAGTGATTAATGTTTATATCTCTGTTGATAACCTTTATCAAACTCTTGATTCTGATATTTGTTTCAAACATTTTTCATAATATATGTAGGCGAAGTCAGCTAATAGTAAGTTGCCGAATGTAACATTCGCTCTTGATGCATTGCTTTAGATAAACTTCGCTCAATTGGCTTTGCTGAAAAATACTTCACTGAAAGTGGCTTGGCTCAAACGACTGGCAACGCTATTAAGATGTTTTGCCAAAAAAAGTTCAAAAGTTTTAGATAATATGGGAGTTATAAAAATTGGGCGGTAATCAGTTTGACTTGAGCTACCGCAAACACATTTACATAGTGGTGTAACATTACCCATTCTCCAAGTGCTAAAAGCACCTATTATTGGTAACTTGCGCAAAATAACAGACACATTTGGAGCTAGGAAATCTGCAGTCTTTATAAAAGTCAAAGGAAAAATATCATTTGGGTCTACACCTCCATAAGCATCAAGATCCATCAACAGAGCTTTAATTTCACGAAATTGAAAAACTAAAGTAGTTAGTTTAGCCTCAGAATAACAGGAATGAGGAAGTTCGAGTTTCTCATTACTCTACCTAGTATCAAACACATCTTCCAAAAGGGTTGCCTTTTGCTTTGGACAGTGAGTAATAGAGCCATCTGGTTTAAGTAAAGGGAGCACTGTTGCATCTACACCAAAGAGTGCAGATTTAAAGGGAGTCCACTACATATGCTCCTGGGTTGTACCAGAAAGGGTTTCTTTTATGGGTAAATTTTATTCCTTTTCAGTTGAAGCATAGACTCTTTGGGCAAAACCTCTAAGATGAGTATAGTTATTTCAGGTCAAATCTGATCTGTTACCGTTCCAAAGATGATATGCCTCCTGCTTCTCCAAATGAGCATGTCTACAATCATCAATGAACTATTGTTTGTCATGCACTCCGTACCTTTGCACATGAAAAGGAATGTTCCTATCAATTATGCTGACTAGATTCTCATTCAAAGGGACAACAGGATCAACACTAATATGCAAAAAAGATAATTCAAAATCCCATTCCAGTCTGCTTGAGATTTCATATAAATCTTTCATAAGCATCATATATCAGGGACAAGCTTCTTAGTCTTTACTACAAATGAAATCAAGGCATGATCAGATTTCCAAATGGAAGAACCAACCTTAATTGTTATAACGCCAGGGGAGTCGGTGTATACAAGGTCCAATCAGTTACCAGACCTATGAGTACCTTCACTTATGATTTGCTCACAACCTGATTCAGAACCAAAGTCTGAAGCTCTTAAGCCATGGCGATATGTAGGCAAAACAGAATTTAACAACTCCCTAGGGTGAGCATTAAAATCACCAGCAAAGACAAAAGAGGTCTTTCTATCATCTTCTTGTATCATAGCCAAATGGTAAGAAAACAATTGAAGATAGAATCATCCATGTCTGAAATCTGGTAGATCGAACATAAATAGGTGTTATGCCTGCCACAAACTTTTATTACCTGAATCTCATGACATCCACATTCAAAGCAGGACTTATAAAAAGCAGGGCATTTAGTCAATATACACCGCCATTCCCCTGGCCCTAGGGATGGCATCGCGTTTTTACATTATTGGCTTCTTAAAACCAAATATAAGGAGCTCAGATGAGTGCCTCATATAAGAAACCAAAGTTTCTGAGCACAAAAGAATATCACACTCTCTGGACATAACTGTAATATCTTGAATATTTGTATGAAGACCATGAATATTTCAATACAGTATTCGACATTGACGAAATCTGGGAAGTGCTGGTATCGGATTTTGCTCAATGTCTCCAGGGAGCATAAGAATTAATGGTAATAACAAACATAAATAATACTAAAAAACCAAGTTAACAAGAATGATAACAAAAAAAAAATATGTACAGAAATATAGATAAAGTGATTGATCAAACCCATAGCCTAGAAAAAAAAAGTTAGAAAAACTGGTCAACATGGAGGAGCCGATACACCTTGCAAGGCTAAGTACCCTCCAGGATAGCCACTTCAACTGAAGGGAGGACAGTAAGGATGGTTTTGAAAAGAAAAGGTCTCAGATAAGTAAAAAACAACTTCTTGATAAACCACCAGGCATCCATGGTCTTTCTATTAAGCCGGCCCAACACACATTTAGAAAAAAAAAAAAAAAAAAAAAAAAAAACAAGAGGTAGATAAAAAATAAGATAGAATTGTGTACCCGAGTGTACCCTCAAGCCAGATGATGGCCAACTACAACCGCTAACGAGAGCAGTAACGCTTCCAACCAGTGGGACAACACTCATGGTAAGCACCACCGTAGCAGCAAAAAGTCGGCGCCGCTTTGATGTGAAAGGTTCCATTAGGTTCATCAGTCGACATGTAAGTGCGGGCCGTTCCGCTGTCGAAAACTGATTTAAATCGTATAGTGTGAAACGGCCCTAGCCAACTCCTTCAGATAAAATATAAATATTTTCATTTGTGTCTGATAACATCTATCCCATAAAAATACTTTGTATTTTATGTGGTATTCATATGTGTATTTTCGTGAATATTTAAATTATCATCTAGCCCACTACTCCTCCCACACAAAACCAGATTGACCAAAAATACAATAAAATAGCGTTAGAAATACAATCATACTTAGTAACCCGGGAGGGCTCAACTCTCAGCATCAATGTTTGATATAAAGTTCAGAGCTCATTCTCGATACCAAGTGTTTAATCAAATGAGATGAATAAAGTTAAATAGGATAGAGGGATAATAACTATTCAGTCATGCTTATTTCTGAATTTGTTTCATAAAATGAGTTCTGTATTTGATTATTATATTATCAAGTAAAGAAATGGCTAACCGACGAAAAAAAAAAGAAAAAAAAGTCTTCTCCAAACAACAAATCTCTTCCTCTTTGGTCTAATATCCTGCCCGCTGTTCAACCATCTGATAGACCTCCAATGCAAGACCTCAAAGGAGGAAGATGGAAAGAAAGTTGAGAAAAAAGATTACCTCTGTTCTTTTTCCTTAACTCCTATTTTTCATATGTGCAGTTTAATATCAGAAGATATTTTTAACCTACCTAATAAACCATTAAAGCTATATAAATATATATACATATATATATATATATATATATATATATATATATATATATATATATATATATATATATATATATATAAATATATATATATATATTATTATATATATATATATATATATATATATATATATATATATATATATATATATATATATATATATATATATATATATATGTATATATATGTATATATATATATATATATATATATATATATATATATATATATATATATATATGCATTGTGTGTGTATATATATATATATATATATATATATATATATATATATATATATATATATATATATATATATATATATATATATATATATATATATATATATATATATATATATACAATGATGGCTCCCGGGTCTGAGCACCAAAAATATATTATAAGATGGTGTCGTTTGTAGGAACCAAACCTATAATAGAATATTTATATTACGACTGGCAAGCTATACAACCTCTCGAATTCCCAACACACCTGATTACTTTTACATCAAGTCTGTTACACTGTAAAAAATATTGATAACCGAACTCCGAGACAATTATACAACTCTCAGACAGCAATATTTAAAACCCTGAATATCCAAAGGTCTCTTAAGTACATTCAAAACAAAACATGGTTATTATTACTAAAAATATTCAAAGAACTCTAACTTCGGTTCATAATAGGATACTAGTGATTATGAATTAAAAAGGGGCTGTAAAAATAATAATTTTTTTTTACAAAAATAAATATATTCTATATAAATTACAACACTTTGAAAATAATTTACATAAAACAAATTAATCATTCAAATACTAAGTCTGAACAAAACTTGAATTAAGACAAAATTGTTAATATCTGAAAACTATATGATCACTTGGCTTGAAAATTGTATCTTAATACAACCCTAGACTAAGACAAAAGGAATAATACTATGAAAATTATATAATTGCTAGTTTCATTTGAAATTAAAACTGAATACAAATATTAAAGTTTAATACTTAATGAAAATAGTTAACCAGATCACGATAAAGAGTTTCTTTCTCGTTATTACAGGGCCATTTACAGAAACTTAACATAATGCCAAAACTCACAAATGACAGAGCGTCTGCTAAACCGTCAACAGCAGTGTAAAGGTCGCAGGTGACAACAACACCTGCGCGTGAAATAGCCGTGATCCAGGAACACACACACAACAGACGTACATATCCGTCTTCCAAAATCCGTGAGGGAAAAATCCAAGTGCGTGGTCCAACAGGTAAGTATCCAAGTCGTCCTCCAATTCAAAATAAATGCTGTGATGGGAAACAGCACTGGTGAAAGATTGTCAAAACCCGAACTGCGATGACTGGTCGACCATCTCCACTCATCACCTTCCTAGCGTTTATCAACACTCAAAGCAAAAGAATAACAATTGTTAAAACGATAGTTCACTAATACACAAAGGAGGAGAAGGAGGCACAAAAACACTGTCAAACAATCGTAGAGCCACTTAACTTACAGTAACATAGGAGTAAATATACTCAGCAAAAATAATTCAATTTAAAAGAAAATAGGGCTGATTTAAATCAATAAAAAAAATAATAATAATTTTACGTTAACCTAATAGCAATAAATACTGTCATGGCCAAACAATTTCAAACCAACTGTTCTTCATTACACCTGAAATGCTTTGCGTTTCCTCCCTCTTCCCCCATCTGACTTGTCCTCAGTCTTGCATCGTCTCTCCTCGCCTGTGCATTACCGTAGTCAGTCTTTTTGGTGCCAGTTTAGTTTTGCCTTATTTTCTTAACATTATGGCCTCCAAAGAGAGCTATTTTGATGTACGAAGATTTTGCTAAAATGGTAGAGGAAGGTAATGACACTTTAAGAGAAGGTAAAAGTCCTTAATAAGTGCAAGGGAGGAGTGAAGTATGAAGCTGTTGTGAGACATTTCAGTGTGAACAAGAGTACCAAAATGTACATTAAGAGTAATGCAACTATGATTCATGCTTCCATGGTTGCCAGTGCCTCATCCAGTGTGAAAAAAATATATCAAAGAATATATTAAAAAGGCATGATAAAGATGAAAAATGCATTTTTTGCATGGATCAAGGATCAGCATCTTCATCAGAGAAAAAGCCAAGTCTCTATTAAGCCATTTCACAGAAGATGATCCTAATCCATCCACCAGCTAATGCCTTACCAAAGATGAAAAAGGCTGATTTGATTAGTTTGAAAGGTATTTTGAGCTGAAAAACATGAAAATAACTAGAGTCAACCTCTCCAAACCATGAGTAAATAAGAAGTTTCCTGGAAGAGTTTTATAAGCTTCTCGAATATGGATGAAACCGTTAAGTTTATAAACATATATATTTAAAATTCTTTTATTCTGCAGTTACTCTATACAGTATTTTATGTAATTAATTTCTTTGAATGTTGTTTGATTCTAGCTTAAAATGCAGTGTACCAAAGAGAGACGTTAATTTGATTCAGTGTTGAGTATAGTTATATGTATCATTTTATTGGATATTCAATTATTTTAATTTTCAATGTACGCATGCTAAACAAATGTTAGTTAATGTATGTATTTTTGCATTTAAGATTTAAAATGTACAAATGTAGTTTTGTACGCAACTAAAGCTTTGTAATTTGAATTAATTTTAGATATCTTCAGTGCCTTAAAATGATTAATATTTGGTTTATTGTGTAAATTTTGGTCTTTTGAATAAGTATTCCTAACATTAATGATAGTTAGCCTGCTTACTTTTTCTTGAACTTACATGTGTGGTATTTTACTGTGGTATTTTACTGGTATTTTCATATATAAATGTATTTTTTTCTTATTTATTGACGGGATTTTTTTAGAAGAAGATGGTCCAGAAAAAGTTCGTAAACAATGAGGAACACTATGTTCCAGGTTTTAAGACAGTAAAGGACAAGTGGGCTAACAGTGTAATTATATCCCTGTTTCTCTGAATTACTTTATTTTTTATTGATATTTTAACCTGATTTTCGCTGTGTTGGGAAAAAACTATATGGTATAAGTTCAGTACTATACATCATGTTATTTGTCTTGTGCTTACAAAACCACATTCTAATATATACGCCTTTTTCCTAGGTATACATTGATTATGTGTGGTAATACTAAAAGCCACCTAATAAAACCTGGCTTTATTTATAAGTTGGCAACACCGTGTATTCTTTACCCTTACAACTTAAATTTGCTCCCTGTGTACTGGATGCACAACAAGAAGGCATGTATGTCATAGGAGCTCATCTTGAGCTTGTTTCCGCACTTCTTTTTGTTTGAGGTGAAGGACTACCTGTAAAGTAAGGGCATGTAGTTTAAGATCCTCCTAACCCTTGACAATGTTCCCGGACATCAATCTTCTGTCGAGGTAACTATGCTAATGTTCAAATGGTGTTGTTTCCTCTGAAAATTCCTGTCCTCATCCAGCCTATGGACCATGGGGTAATCAAGAATTTTATGACCCAGCAGATAGCAGACTGTCTTTCCATTGCCCAGGATTGCTTCAACAGCATCAATACTGAGACCGTGAATGTCTGTTGGAAATGTGTGGGGTCAGGGAATCCTGAAGGAGTTTGGCGGCTCCAGACCTGATAAAACCTTCCAATAGATTGTTAAGAGGCTCATGACTCTTTGGCAAGGGTAGTTGAAGTCAAAGGTTTCACTGAAGTGGCTAGGGATGACATCTTATAATTGCTAGATGGCCATGACCAGGAGCTGACTGACTAGGACATGGCAAAATTAGCCCATTGAGCAAGTGAGGAAGAAATTAAGTCCAACGAACCTGGGGATGAAGGCCTCACGCTCAAGAAGTTGGTAGAAATGTCACAGTAGGTGAAAGAGTTATGTCAAAAGACGTACATCATAGACACTTCATGGTTACGTATGCTAAAGTCCATGTGTTCCATGGCAGATTCTTTTGCTGGGTATAAACCCATCTTTGATGAAATGAATGAGTCTGCGATGTAGCTGTTCATAACAAATGATTTTACCCCGTCTTGGGAAATAGCCACCCCCACATACGCCACCTACCAACCGTAAGCCTCAGCCTTCCCCACCTCCAGACATGAAATCTTGTGCTCCTGAAACCATTACTCCAGTTAACCCCTATATGGCAATCCCACATTTGGCAACCACTACTCTAGATGGAGTTCAATGATGATCACATAGACAATCCTTCTCCCTATGCAGAATGGCAAGATATTTTTTTTTAACTAATTTTTCCATTAATACAGTTCAGTTGCTGTACTATAGTTGTAAAATGTGCCTTTCTGTGCAATTATGTCACTTCATTATTTATTTCATTCATACCACACCAATTGTGCCTTTTGGAAGAATATTTTCTGTTGAGAACTGTTTGCTGTATTTTTTCTTTTAAATGCAGGACATATTTTTGTGAAAAATGCTGTATGTTTGTAAGTATGGTGCACACTGTATATACATTTAAAGTACATACCATACTTTTGCATATACTGGAGTGTTGTACATACGTAGATGATTAGTATATAACATATTTTGTATTTTTTAACTTACAATAATTTCAATATTGACTGTAATTGTTTGTTTTCACATAAATGTTTGCACATACTTTAATATAGTGTATATAGTTTGTATAGTACAGCACAGTAGGGATTTTAGTGTATGTACTCAAGAGAGAGCATCCTAAAATGTTGTTACACAACATGATACCGCATAGAATTTTGTACGAGAAAGGATAGTGGTCTTTATAAAACGTACTGTTTATTTTTAATTTCATTTTAATTGTTAGTGTAGTATGTACTGTATAATAGCAGTGTTTTTATATCAACTACTGCAAAGTGTACATAAATAAAAAAAAAAAATAGATAAACATAAACAATGTGTGATGTAGGCTACCGGGTGAGGACTTGTAAAAATTATGAGTTTACTTCCCAAACGCAGAGTACACCTACAAGTGTTACTAAGGCTAATCAAGCTGTACTGTAGCAATATTACTGTGCATATATTACAGTTATATATACTGTAGTATTAGCAATTGTTATATTAGATAGGAACAAGTGTTTTGTTGTTACAGAATATTATATATGTATAAGTGTGGTGATGATTAACTTTATGTGTACCGTGGTCTTATTGTGTATTATGTACACATGTACATAAACTGAGCACTTACTAAAATATGTTCATATCTCAATACAATACTTATACTGTCATAGAAACTAAAAGAAAAAAAAATAATAATATTACTCAGTACAGTGGGTTATTTAAAGTGTTAGTCGACCGCTCGGGGGCAGTTAGTTATTAAGTTACGAGTTAACTTATCCTAAGGAAGCAAATATTCATGGATTCTCACTTTTCCTACCTGCCTCTATTATCTAAACCTGCAAATAAGGAGGGCTTATTGTTGCTGTTTCAATGATACAAAAGAATAACAATAAACATTGAATATAGATCAAATGATAAACGGACACTGTCATAAGAACAACATAAACTTCAACTTAATAATTTTTTGGAAAAATTATATAATCTATAGCATCTGCTGACTAAATGTCTAACGTCTTGAAATCATACTACCTTCAAAAATAGAATATTGCATATTACCTGTCATTATGAAGGTTACTGTTTTCTTCAGATTATGCAATAGTGATCTTAATATTCAATTTTTTTTTTTTTTTTTTTTTTTTACCCTGGGGCGATGGCAATCGATGTACCAAGGATGATATATCCTGCTTCACAATAATTTTGGTTGGAATCTTTCAGACAGAGGCATATATTAATCTTGGACATAAGATCTGGTGTACTGGTTGTGTGGCAGACACAGGTACAAGCTAGCCATCAACTGATTATTACTAAGGACTTGCGAATGGTCAAAGATCAATCAGTGAAATATGAAGTTTTTGTCTAGCAGTTTAGTCAGTGTTTCATCAATATGTAGCATAAACACATTGTCAGTTTCAAGTAGAAGTTCCATTTCAATTTTTTTCAAGGACGTCATACTCAGATCCCTTAAAATTATAGCCATTCCTTCTAACCATAGCAACCTGTAGATCGGTGACTTTCTGAATTATATCTGCTATTAAAATTTTCAAGAACTCTCATCTGTATCATCAATACCTAAATGCTGGTATTTCTGTCTCTGATTTGCCTACTATATCAGATATCTGTTTTTACGTATCAAAATTTAAAGTTCTTTTGCTTTGTGCTGGGTTTAGTACAGACTCTGTCATGGGCATGCATATAGCTGAACTGGGTGGTTAACCATCAAATTATTTGATAAATGCAATAATATGGTTCAGCATGGAATTACGAGATTTGGGTCATTTTCATTAACGAGTATTTGTGCCACTACCTCTTTCTGAAAATTATAGACTAAATTTAAGATAATTTTAGAATTTGTTTATACCAAGTCGATTGAAGCCCTGTAATATCACTCACTGTACTAATTGACATTAGCATACCTTTATGTTCTTTGTGAAACAAATACTTAGCTGCAAATAATTTTTGTCTATTAGTGATATTGGCTCTTCGTTCCTGTAAAATTATATGCGTAAAAAGTTCCAAGCTACTTTATTGGAAGAATCAGGAGTAATCCTGTGGATTATAAGTCTTGGATTTCTCAAACATTTAAGAAAAACTTTGGTTGTCGTGACACATAATAACGAAACAGCTTAAATGTGCAGCTGCTCTGGTACCTTGAGACTGCCTGGGTTATACTGTATTTGTAAGAGTGTGACGGGCCGAGAGAAAGGTTGTGAATCAAAGGCAGGAAGCATTCAACTGAGTAACTTTATTAAAGAACACTCTCCTTTATATACAAAACCTCAAGGCAACGGAGGAAACACGCAGACATGTTTATTCTGGTTCTTTTTAGTGCGAGGGAAGAGCGCAGATACAAGCATAATATATACAAAATAATTTATGTACGATCGTGTGACATACGGTTGGTACATGGCTCCCCCCCTAAAAATGACATACTGTACATGTTAAATAGGGCGCCCTAATCTAGAGAGGCAAACTGTAGGCGGGTCATCTGGCAGAAGATAAGCAGGTTATAGATGATCAATGGAGACCCAGTCTTCTTTGCCACGAATGTTTTGTAGGAATGCTTTCGTACTGTGTCAGATCACTAGGAAAGGGCCCGTGTAAGGGGGCATTAGCGGTGGCTTGCTAGTGTCGTTGCGCAGGAAGACGTGCGTTGCAGAGTGCAAGTGTGTTGGTATGTGATGCTTCGCTGGGGGCTTGTAAGTCTGACGGCACGGAGTAGATTTTCCCACGACGGGACGTATGCGCTGGAGATCGTTGGAGGAGGTTGTAAAAGGAAAAAATTCGGCAGGGATGACCAACGGGTCGCCATACACTATTTCAGCTGCCAAGACATCGAGGGCGTCTTTAGGAGTGGTCCTTAGTCCCAGGAGGACCCAGGGAAGCTGAGTAAACCAGTTGCAATCTTTGCAACGGGACATCAAAGCTGCTTTGAGGGTGCGATGAAAATGTTCAACCATTCCATTTTCAGCGGGGTTGTAGGCCGTTGTCTGATGTAGGGTGATGCCCAGGAGATTCGCTAATGACGTCCACAATTGAGAGGTGAAAGTGGTTCCCCTGTCAGAAGTAATATGCTCAGGGATACCAAATCTTGCAATCCATCCAGAGAGTAAGGCAGATGTACATGAGGCGAACGTTGCAGTTTCCATGAGAATGTCTTCAGGTCAACGAGTGGAGCGGTTGATGACAGTAAACAGGTAACGATGTCCTTGTGATGTGGGTAGGGGGCCTACAACGTCGACGTGAATGTGTGCAAAACGACGCTGAGGTAGAGGAAAGGTGCCCACTCCTGATTCCGTGTGTCGATGTACTTTGAAAGTTTGGCAAGAAGTACAGGCGCGGACCCAATCCTTAGCATCCTTAGAAATGCTGTGCCAAATGAACTTTGCCTTCAGCAGCTGTGCAGCAGAACGGCACGAGGGATGTGAAAGGCCATGAATGAAATCAAACACCTGTCGGCGCATGGGAGCAGGAATCCAAGGTCGCTGTCTGCCCGTACTGACATCACAGAGGAGGGTGGTGTTGGAGTCTTCAAGGGGGAAGTCTTCCCAATGGAGGGACATGCAGGATGTCCTACATGCTTGATACTCTGGATCCTGTCATTGGGCTTCAGCCAGGGTGTTGTAATCCAATCCCAATTGAACGGCAGCCAACGTGTTTTTTGACAGGGCATCGGCAGCGGGATTCATTTTCCTAGGGACGTATTGAAGGGTGCAATTGTATTCAGCCACGGTGGAGAGATGTCGGCGTTGATGGGCGGACCAGGTGCCAGACTGTCGAGTGAAGGCGTGCACCAGAGGCATGTGGTCTGTGCAAATGACGAAGGGCGTACCTTCTAAGAAATGGCGAAAGTGACAGACAGCCAAGTGCACCGCCAGCAATTCTCGATCGAAGGTAGAATAACCCAATTCTGCCTTGGACAGTTTCTGCTGAAGAAGGCCAATGGGCAGGGCGAGCCATTGACCACCTGCTCGAGTATTGCACCAATAGCGATGTCCCTGGCATCGGTGGAGAGAAGGAGAGGGGCATGTGGGATAGGAGAAGTCAGAGCCGCAGCAGTTGATAGGGCCTTCTTTGCATTGCAGAAGGCTGCTTTTTGAAGGTGACCCCACTTCAGGTCCTTTAGCTTGTCCTTGAGGGAGGCGTAGAGGGGAGCAAGAATGGTCACAATGGCTGGCAGAAAACGGTGATAATAGTTGATCATGCCCAAGAATTCCTGCAGAGCTTTGAAGGTCAAGGGCGCGGGGAAGTTCTGAACGGCTGCTACCTTCTCAGGGAGGGGATGGACTCCTTCAGGATGCTTCGGTGCCCTAAGAACGACACTTCGTTGGCGCCATAGGTACACTTGTCGTACCGGACTAGAAGGCCGTTTTGTTACAGGCGGTCGAGCACGATGCAGAGGTGACGGAGGTGTTCCTCTTTTGAGGAGGAGAACACAAGTATGTCGTCCACATAACATACACAGAAAGGGAGGTCCCCTAAGATGCCATCCATGAGACGTTGAAACGTGGCCCCAGCATTACAAAGGCCAAAACATGAGTAATTGAACGTGCATGTACCAAACCGAGTGGTGATGGCGGTCTTGGGGATGTCTTCTGGGTTCATAGGCACCTGATAATACCCCTTCAGGAGGTCGAGCGTAGAGAAAACCTTCGCTTTGTGCAGGTAGGAGGTCACGTCGGCAATGTTTGGGAGGGGGTAGTGATCCGGTTCTGTTTGCATGTTCAGGCGTCTGTAATCCCCGCATGGACGGAGGGAGCCGTCTTTCTTCAGAACGATGTGTACGGGTGACAACCATGGGTTGGAGGCTTTTTGGCGAAGGCCCATTTCCTCCTTTTCGGCGAACGACTGTTTGGCGGCTGCCAATCGTTCCAGTGCCAGACGTCTGAATTTTGCGAAGACTGGGGGTCCCCTCATGTTGATATGGTGAAAAATACCATGCTTGGTAGGAACCGTGGGCGTTTTTGCGAAGTTCTGGATGGAAAACTTCCGGGTACGACGTGAGGAGGTGGGCGTAGGCATTCGTGGGTGCGCTGATGTGGAGAGCGAGGTTAGAGGGGGCGGGTTGAAGAGGTGTCGACAAGTACGAGTCTGCGTGACCAATAGTAGGTGGGCGACATTGACCAGAAGGTGGAAATGAGAGAGGAAATCCGCACCTAGGACTAGCATTGTGACGTCAGCAACGAGAAACTTCCAATTGAATTTACCGTTTCCGAACAATAATGTGAGGGTCTCGTAACCGTAGTTGGGTATCGCAAATCTGTTGGCAGCTACCAAGCGGACGTTGGCAGATGTAGACAGACTACGTCGTGTCTTGAAGATTTTCCTTGGCAAAAGAGAACGACAAGCACCCGTGTCTACCAAAAATCGCACGCCCGTTCCTGCATCATGTAAAAAGATAAGATTAGAAACACGGGAGGCCACCGCAACGAGCGATGACTTACTTACACGTTTTTTGGCCACTGACAATCCTGGGCACATTTCTTCGCGGTTGCCCCGAATCTGAAGTGGTAGTAGCAAAACTGCGGCGAATGGGAGGTAGTAAGTGGCTGTAGAAGTCGTTTGTTGGGGCGTGAGCGATTGGTGGGTGGTGGGTGGCTTTGTCGCCGCTTCGGCACGTCACGGGGTAGGCGTGTATGTCTTATGGCATTCATGTCAGCTTCGGTTGACGTTGAATAGGCATCCTCTTTGTCAGGGGTGGAGGCGTTGATGGAGGTCTTGAAGTGACTGTTCATAAGAGCGTCGGCTTTGGTCATCAAGTCCTTTATGGGTCAACTATCAACATCGGGTATGGCAGCGCATATAGGGCCGGGTAAACGGCGTATCCAAAGGGCACGAAGTAGGTTCACCTCACGAGGAGAGCCGTCTGCGGTAGGTTGCAGGCGAGTGTTCCTGGTCATTTCCCTGAGGGCAAGCGAAGCCCTTTGGTCCCCCAACGGTTGTTGCGAGAGGTGAAAAAGCTCTGCTATACGGGTGGCTGGCAACGGCGAGTACTGCTGCAGAAGGTATGTTTTGAGGGCGTCATACGCTATTGGGGTGTCTCCTTGTTCACAAAGCCAGTCGGATATTTCTGGGAAGGTGTCCTTGGGTATCGCCGCGAGAACATAATCTGCTTTGGTGGTTGAGCGAGTCACGCCCCTGATGCGAAACTGGATTTCTGCGCGCTGAAACCAAGCAAACGCCTCTACGCTGGCAAACTATGAAAGTTTGAATGGGGCAGCGGCAGCGTCAACTTCCGTAGAGTCCGCCATAGTACCAACGATGGAAGGGGGCGAGGGGGGTGGGGTTGGAAGGCGGTGGGAACGAGTCGACTTCCGGGGTCACTAATGTGACGGGCCGAGAGAAAGGTTGTGACTCAAAGGCAAGAAGCAATCAACTGAGAAACTTTATTAAAAAACACTCTCCTTCATATACAAAACCTTAAGGCAACAGGAATTTTCATGTTTGAGAGACAGGCAATGTTACAGAGGAAACACGCAGACATGTTTATTCTGGTTCTTTTTAATGCGAGGGAAGAGTGCAGATACAAGCATAATATATACAAAATAATTTATGTACGATTGTGTGACACACGGTTGGTACAAGAGCAGTAATGCATACTTATAGGCCATGTAAGAATATCATGCTACATTTCACATGGATTTTGCTTAAAATTGCTGTAAAAGGCTCACATTTTTGGAATCACTACAAGCATATTTCAAACATAGTAAAAATTACTTTTAGCTGACTCTGCAAATAAAAGTGAACTGTGTGTACTTCTATTTTCCTTTTTATGGATTTGACCTATTTACAAGTGGATATGATAATCTTTCCGATATTTTTTTTTCTTTCAAGACAATAAATAAATAGAGCTGATTATCGGTCTTAATGGTTCTTTTGGTTTTATGAATTTTTATTAAGCTTTACATATATGAAGGTGATAGGTTCATAATTGATATATTGTTAGTTAATAATAAACTTTGAGTTATTCTAAAATAAATGTTTAACTGTTAAGGTGCCCGGCCTTAAAATTAAATTCTCGATGAATGATTTGGCTAATCCTTAAATATTGGAACTAGGCATCTATCAATTTAAGTAATCAATCAAAATAACATTCTTTTCTGGAAATAGCAACGGTATTTGTTTTAATAGGACTATTTCATATTCGTTTCTGCAGAGCCCTCTGAAACACTCGTAAAGTGTTATTCTTAAGCTTTATGCTGTATAAGAAAATACAAAATCTTCAACAAGAGGAAATTCTGGTTTAAGTCATCTCCCAGACACACTTGTTAACATTAAAAATATATTGGATAATAATTAAATTCTAATTGCGTATTTTTCCCGAATACCAAAACATTTTAAGCTTACAGTAAAGCTTATATTTCATGAATGGTTGTCTTATTTCCTAGGTCAATCATGTATCCGAATATTGAAGAGTTCTATAAGTCAGTTAAACTAGTCTCCAGTAACACTATTTACCGCAGTTTTTCGAAACTTTTCATCGACTTCCATTCTTTTCTTCGTAATACATGAATTCATTAACTACATATAAATAAAAAATGGTATCCTATTCTAAATTCATCACTCTCTATGGCAGAAATTGTCCTGGCATGAATACGTTGGCCTTTTTGTCCTTCAAATCTGGACCTTCATTTAAAATCCTATGTTATTCCAGGGAACGGAAATGAAATATAGAAAATAGTCACTGAATGCATTGATGCAGGATCCATATTTTAACATATTTTGTTACCTTTCATGGAAATAATATATATTGAATTCTTGTGGGACCAGGGAAACGATAAGTAATATAAATATCTATTTCAAGACATTTGCAGGTGAAAAAATAAAAAAGTAAGGGCGTAGCCAACATTACTTTACAATGACCATTAGTTTGATGAAAAAGAGCATAGCAATAACAAAGGTTGTAAAATATGTAACTGAATATAAAAGTTAACACGGTTCACTTAATATATATATTAATAGAACAGTGCATTAATCACTATATATATATATAGCTCAACTCTGAACAAATTGCAAGAAAAACGTTTATTGTTTGTAAATGCTCTAAAAGTTATATTATACCAAAAAAATTTTTTTAGATCAAATTACTCAATTTAAGAGTATTTTTTGGGGGGGGGGATTTTTAGATTTTTTGGTAAAAAATATGGATCAAGTCTTAGAATATGAGCATATAATTAAAAAAAAACTAAATATTTACTATAATATATGTATTTATTGCTACAAAAGCAACTGCTCATGAAATAGACAAATATCCATAAATTCACAATAAAAACACATGATTAGGAACAATAAACACTTTAATATCACATATCTAAAAAACTTTCTACAAATAATTATCACAAATTTCTGACAGATGTAATTCACCTTCAAAAATACCCAAAACATGTAGATTATTACAGTTTTCTAATTAACATGGTCCCCAGGCAAGCGTACATGATAGTCCATAAGGATAACTCTAAGGACGTGAATAAATAATTAAAAGATACTAAATATTTACTCTAATTTATATCGTTACATGAACAACTGATTATAAAATAGTAGAGAAATATCTATAAATTCATGATAAACATCATTAGAAACAATAAATACTTTAATATTAGAAATCTGAAAATTATTCTACAAATCATAATCAGCAATATCTGACAGATATGATTCATCTTTAACGATACCCAAAACATGTGGATTATAACAGGTTTCTAATTGACATGGTCTACAGGCAGGAGTACATGATAGGACATAGCGTCTACAGCTGCACTTTGATAAAATACAAGAAGTTCATATTAGGAAGAACTTCAGGGGGTGGTTTGAAAGTAACATTTATAGTATATACTGTATATATCATACTCAATTTTCCATCCCTAATCCCCTGGCATCATATCATTTGCTATACCAATGCATACCATTATCTAATAGTAAACTCTAGAGGAGTGATATTGAGTTGATGACGATGTTAGTTAAAGACGTTCTGGTAGCATAAATGAATAGCAATTGTTACCTTTTTACTGAATAAATAGTAACGCAAAGATCCAAGAGAATTACTACAATCTCCTCCAAATAACACTGCCGTTACATTATTGCCAAGTTCTGCCATTTTTTTTTTCTTCAGGAGCCTGATTTGGAGAAAAAATTTGCAGATGTAATTATTGCCAAATTCGGCCTTTTTTTCCATGAGCCTCATTTGGAAAAAAAACTTGCAGATGTAATTAAAGCTGAATTTTCATTTATAAATTCTAAATAATGGGATTTCTTGCCAATACCAAAAATTTGAGAATCTGTGTCACAACCAGCGGAAGCATGAATAAAAGTAGATTGGCACAAATCTTTTTACCTAAGACAGATTTCATATTATTAACATGATAAACTTTTAGTTCTTTAGATTTAATATCAGAGTAGAGCTACAAAATATTGCAATCTGGTTTTGCATGATAAAAAAAAAAGAACCGACAGGTGTAGATCTGGAATTGGCTTAATTTACAATAGCCTTGACAATATCAACATGAGCATCTCCTTGGGCTTGGACCACATTGCATCCCATTTTCTTTAACTCTGCACTTAAGTTAATCAACTCCTGATTGTTAGTGTATCTTGATAAGAAAGTCCCTTTTTCCTGAAAACTGTACTTAGTGAAATTGACATTAGGATGAATATTGTGCTCTCTTCTTTTACGAGTATTACCTTTTATTAATGGACCTCTATACTCATCAAATGCAACCGTTGCAGTTCCATAATGTCTTGTTGTCAATTTAGCATAAGATTTTGTAATTATTTCTTAACTATCACTTTCTTCCACTGCAAACGATGCCGTAGAGAACTTTCATCAATAATATAATGCTCAACTTTGGGTTTAACATTTTAGAGAGAATCATTTGAAAGCTTACAGAAATGGTCACTAATGGCATGAGTTATGTGGGATTTATCAGCCTTTCTTTGGAGATCCCAATAGTTATTACTACGCTGAATTTCATGAAACCCACTTTTTAACTTGTTTAAAACCACTGTATTTTTATATACAAGTCCTTCATTTCTTGAATATAAAGGTATGCACACTTCAAGTAGTTATAATGACAAACAGTTTTAAAAATTGGAAGAAAGGCTGTTATAGCCTCAATTCCCATAAGCAGTTTGATCAGTTGTTATAAGTACCTGGGAAATTTCAAACCTGTTCATATAATTTACCCATAATTGACTTGACTTGTCTTTCAACTGTCTCTCATCTTATTTTTTGTTACCCCTGAAGTCCCATGGTACTGCAACATCAATGAGTGACACTTTCTTTTTTATTTTGTCAATCCACGTCACGTGTGGTCTATTTGTACGTATCACCCTATCTGTTCTGATACCATAGTCCCAGAGGATCTTTGCCTGATCGTTTTCTATTACTCCCTCAGGTGAGTGCTCGTACCACTTAATACTGCAAGATAGCTGATGTTTCTTGTACAGGCTCCAGTGGAGTGCTTTTGACACTGAATCATGCCTCTTTTTGTACTGGTTCTATGCAAGTGCCAGACATTTGCTTGCTATGTGGTTTATGGTTTAATTTTCTATATTACAATTCCTACATATGGAAAAAATCTCCTTTCCATCTATCGTTTTTTGAACATATTTGGTTCTTAGGGTCTGATCTTTTGCCACTGTTATCATTCCTTTAGTTTCCTTCTTGACCTCTCCCCTCAGTAGCCATGGCCATGTGTCATCGCTGGCTAGTTCTCTAGTCTGTCTTATGTATCGTCCGTCCATTGATTTGTTTTACCATTCCTCTGCTGTGTTTGTCATTCTCCTGTTTCTGCATATTACTGATTCTTCGTCTACTTTTATCAGTCCTTCTCCCCTTGCACTCTTGAGCCACTCATCTTCATTAGTTTTAGATATCACCCCAGTGCTCTATTTTCGATGTTGACACAGTCCTCTATACTTAGTAGTCCTCTCCATCCTTCCTTTCGTGTTATGTATAGGCCGTCTACATTTGCTCCTGGGTGTAGTGCTTTGTGTATTATCATGTTGCCTACATTTCTGGTCTATGCTGTGGAGTTCTGACTTCATCCATTCGACTATTTCTGTGCTGTATCTGATTACTGGCACTGCCCATATTTTTATGGGTTTTATCACATTTCCAGCGTTTAGTTTTGACTTGAGTACAGCCTTGAGTCTCTGCGTATATCCTTTCCTGATCGTGTCCTTCATCTCTTGATGTTTTATATCCCATCCTTCCATTATTCCCAGGTATTTGAATCCCGTCTCATATATGTGTTTGATGTTACTCCCATCTGGTAGCTGTATCCTTTCAGTCCCTGTTACTTTTGTATGTTGACTAAGGCACATGTTTCTATTCCGAACTCCATCTTGATGTTCCCAGATGCAATCCTCATAGTCTGAATCAAGGTATCTATTGCCTTGATGTTTTCATCATACAGCTTGATGTCGTCCATGAAAATCAGATGGTTAATTCTGTTGCCTCTTTTCTTGAGTGGGTACCCAGCATCCATCTTCTGCAGTACTTTTGTCATGGGAATCATGGCTACTACGAGGAGTAGTGGGGACAGTGAGTCGCCCTGGAAGATCCCTCTCCTCATATCAACCTCTACTAGTCTTATTTCAGAACTTGTGAATATTGTATTCCAGTTGCACATTATATTTTGAGGAAGCTGATTGTGTTTTCCTCTGCCCCATATATTTTCGGGTATTCTATTACACATGTGTGTGGTATCATGCGGAAGGCTTTCTTATAGTCAATCCATGCCATGTTTGGGT
This sequence comes from Palaemon carinicauda, assembly GCF_036898095.1. Classification (NCBI taxonomy): domain Eukaryota; kingdom Metazoa; phylum Arthropoda; class Malacostraca; order Decapoda; family Palaemonidae; genus Palaemon; species Palaemon carinicauda. Next base: position 51,421,641 of record NC_090732.1, on the reverse strand, counting down.
TGATATTCCTTCCCCTACAGTTCTTCATTATCATTTTGTCCATCAGGAGCTGGTCTTTTGTGCCTCTACATCTCCTTCTGCAGCCTTTCTGTTAGTGGGGGATAGTGTTTGTCTCCTTTAGATAGTTGTATAGCCTTTCGCTGATGATACTTCTTAGTAACTTACACATTATGGATAGGCATGGGAAAGCCTGTTGTTACTGGCTATATTTCCCTTACTATTGTCTTTTTGTACTAAGGATGTTCTTTCTGTGGTTATCCATTTGGGTGCATGGGGATTTGAGATACAATGCTGGAGTTGTTCTGCTATTCGTGGGTGTAAGGTCTTGAAGTTTATGAGCCATTATCCATGGACTTCATCGGGACCTGTGGCTTTCCACTTTGGCATGTTCTTTAGTTGGTGTCTAACGGTGTCTGTCATGATCCCTGTGAATCTTTTTTTTATTCTCCCTGTTTTTTCTTGCTTGATTTCCTGGAGCCATGTTGCATGTTTGTTGTGTGATACCGGATTGTTCCATATGTTTTCCCAGAATCTCTTATTTGGTTCGGCTTCAGGGATTTATTTGTGATTGTCTTCACTTTATATTTGGCTGTATAGTCTTTTCTGGCTGGTTCCGAATAGTCTGCTCTGTTGGTATCTCTTATTCCTGTTAATGTGCCGTTGGATCTTATGTGCTTTGGCCTTAAGCCTCTGTTTTACATCTCCTAATGAGTTATTAAGAACCCTCTCTTGTATTTTGTATTTCTCGTTGAGTTCCTCCCTGGTTTTCTAGCTGCTTAGCCTTTTTTCAGCCATCTCTTTCAGTTTACTCAAGCCAGATCTCATCACAATGATTCCTTTTCCAGGCGCCCTTTCCAAGAAGGTTGCTATTTTGGTTTTTGTTAGGTTGGTTGAGTTGGTGGTGTCCGTGTTCGTATCCCCATCAGTTCTGCTACTAATCTTGCTCCTGCATATGCCAAGTTATTGGTTTCTGTGATACTGGTGGTGTGTATTATTCACATTATTTCATAGACCATACTTGTTTTCTGATTTAATTTCTTGTTGCAGTATGCTTCCATGGAGAGGATCTTTGTTCTCTCTATATCTGGCTTCATCCATTATCTAATACTTTTTACCCATTCCGTCCTCTTCATTAATTCGTCGGTGTTTCTTTGTGTGTCGTTGTTTGATAACTCATCCTCCCTGTCGTCTTCTGTGGCATCGTCTCTCAGTTTGTCCTTTTGTAATTTGTTGTCTATATCATTTCCTTTTCCAGTTCCTCTCTTTCTGTTGAGGAGAGCCAATTCTTTTTCTTTATGTTCCTTACTTGGTCAGCCAGCCTCTACTCATTTTAGGGGCTGTTACTCCACTCATTCCAGATGTTGACCAACCTAGTTCTACATCCTCTCTCTGTCTGATTACTTCTGATGTAGCATCTCCATATTTCCTTATTTTCTTTTCTTGTCCATTTCTTCCTCTGGTTTGCTTCTAAAGCTCCAGTCTCTGGCTGTTGCTTTTTGTCGTTGTGGTGGTCAGTTGCTGGACATATTATGTCCCACAGCCCACCCTGCCCCCTCTCATCCCACCCATTTCCTCGCCAATGCATCACAGCCAAAACCTTGGAGTACCTTTTGCTTCTACCCCTAATTCCTTCGTACCGTGCTAGCATGTTTATCTTCATTTTATAGTAGTTAGGTTTTATCTGTACAAATGCTGCACTTCTTATTGATTATTGTATTAGAGATGTGACCATAGGACTTCAGCAGTTCCCAGCCTATATATCAAGACTGTACAAGTAATCATATGTCTTAATAAAATGGCTAAGTGGATTAGGGATCATGTTCATTCTAACTGTTAGGTAACTGACGCCATTTATTTTTTACATGGAGCGAGTGTAATTGCAACAGGAACAGAGGAAATCTTGATGCAAAATGCACCTTTCAAAAAATTATTTTTATTTGCAGACTACACAGGTATTTATAAAGCCCCGAGGGATCACAAAAGGTTAACAATTTCCTGTTTACAGTCAACGGGTGTTGTCAATAAGGTTTACATTGGCTTAAATAATGGAATGAGAATAGAATGTAAATTAGCTTCTTATATTCAATGCTATTACACTTGGCGTCCAATAACTGTTGTAATGTAGAAGAAAACATTGATATAGCATCCTTCTTCCTATGCATTACATAGTTCTCCCACGGAAATGGACATGCTTTTGAAAGAGAGTCGTACCATTGGTGTGTCGTCTTGGAGAAAGTAGGCAGGTTTAAGGGGGTCAATGGGGATCTGATCCTCTTTACCACAAATGTTGAAGTGCAAAGGTTTTAGAGTATGATGGATTGCAAGGAATGGGCCCATAATTAGGGCCCTAAGTGTGGCATGCAAGTGCTGGTGTGCACAAAGACGTATGTTACAGTATGTACTGTAAGTCTTTGGGTGTATGTTGCTTTGATGGGGGCTCATCAGCGATTAAGTTTATTCACATGTTGTCAAAGATGATGAGGTTCCTTGGAAGTTTTGGCTGGCAAAAAAAAATTATGTGGTGATAAGCAACGGGTCTCATATACCATTTCAGCCACTGAGACATCTATAGTGCCTTTGGGTATGGTCCTCAGTCCAAGGAAGACCCAGAGAAGCTGTGGAAACCACCTGGAGTAGTTGCAGAAGAACATCAAAGGTTCTTTGAAGGTCTGAGTAAAATGTTCCACTGTTACGTTGACTGTGGGGTTGTAAGCTTTAGTATGATGAGAGGTGATGCCAAAAGACGTCCTAATGATGTGTATGACTGAGAGGTAAAAGTGCCATTCCAGTCGGAAGTGATGTGCTCTTTCATGTTGAATCTTTTTATATATCCAGAAAATAAAGCAGAAATACGTGGGGTAGATGTTGCATATTGCATGAGGAAGACTTCAGGCCAGTGAGTAGACTAATTGATGACTGTGAAAAGAGAATGGGGTGATATGGGTAGGGTGCCAACCACATAAATGTCTCTATTATTATTCTTTTCATAGTTTTCCCAGTTGTAACTAGCTTATATTTTCAGGCTTTAGTAAAACTCCAAGTTTCTGATTAATGATTTAAAACTGGTAGGACCATCTCTTTATATACATTTATTTTTAGAGAAAATTCAAATTTACGTTTTATAATCTCATTTGGTTTACCAAAATATCTCCATCCCATGCTTATCCTTCTTTTAATTTCTGCTCAATGTCCTGTGGAAACACTTACTGTGTGTCTCAAGTATGCATATTCATTGAAAATCTCTAGAAGTTCGTCCAAAACTATTATATGTTGTTTCTGCATTTTCAGCCACCATTCTCTTAGTTTTATTTATATTCATTTCCAGGCCTGTATTTTTGCTTTCTCTACTCAAATTCTTCTATCATCTTTTGCAATTCCTCCCATAATTTACTAAAACAACTCTGTCATCTTTAAATATTTTGTTGTTTAGGTATTCCACATTAATATTATTTCCTACATTTTCCAAATCTAAATTTACTAGGCATGTTATGAATAGATAAGGCTAGATGTGGTCTCCCTGTCTAACTCAATCGGAGTTTCTCAATCGGAGTTTTCTCACTATCTTTATATGGTTTTAGGATTGCTGTACTTCCTGTATAGATATCTTCAAGATTTCCAACATAAGGTTCATCTAGTCTTTGTCTTTGAACCCCTTTCATTGTTGGTGAAGTTTTGACAGAATCAAAAGCCTTCTCAATTCTACAAATGCCATACATAGTGGTTTGTTATACTCTGTTTTTTCCATTAGCCGGATTATTAAAATTAGTGAATACCCACTTCTACAGCCCTCATGGTTGATTAATTAAAGTCTGGCAGTTTTTTTCTATTTTAGCAATATGATCTTTGTTGATATTTTATATATTTAGAAGAGTAAACTTATTGGGCAGTAATTTTTCAGGTATTTTCTTTCTCCCTTTTTATGAATTAGTATAATAAGGAAATTTTGTCTAAGCTGTAGGCATAGAGTATTCTTGCAGAAATTGTATATAAAGTTCAGCTAGCTTTACTATAAATTGTCCCATCTATTATTGAATCAATCGCTAGGCCATCCTCTCCTGCTGCTTTTCCTCTTTTCGTGCCTCTTAGTTTTTTTTATTTTTTTTCCCCTGTGGTACCAGCTCAAGTATTTCATTATTTCTAATGGCAAATTATGTATCATATTACGTTTGTATAGCCTTTCATAAAAATCCTCTGAAACTTTTAGCACTCCATCTCTATTGTTGATAATATTTCTATGTTCATCCTTTAAAACAAACATTTGTTGGGTCTCTGTTCCAAGTCTTCTTTTCAAAAATATAATGCTTCTCCCTTCCAACAGTGTTTCCTAAATCTCCGTTTGCTTCTGCTAACATATTACTTTGGTTTTCAGTTTGATTATCGTTCTGGATGGTTTTGATACTTCTATTTCCTCTCTCTTGGATATACCCTCATTTTTAAGCATTTTCTTTAATAGGGGCTTGATGTTTTCAGATAGTTTTACTCGATCTTGTATAGGAACTTTTCCACCTAACTCCTATGCTGATTCCAATAAAAAAAATTGTGTGTGTATATATATATATATATATATATATATATATATATATATATATATATATATAAACATATATATACACACACATATAATATATATATATATATATATACATATATATATATATATATATATATATATATATATATATATATATATATATACATATATGTATATATATATATGTATATATATATATATATATATATATATATATATATATATATATATATATATATATATATATATATATACTGTACACTTCAAAGAGTTCTTATTTACTTAAAATATTTATACGACATATTACTGTAACATCAAGCTACTTGAGTATTTCAACCATTTAAACCTTTAAAATGTTGGAAAAGTATTTTTTATATTAAGAAATTTCTTGATAATGAAATTGCATTGGGCTGAGAAGATGATAAATCTGGAGGGCCAAACAAGGGCCCTTATTATGCTTTCCATATTGTCCTGGAAAGCAATGTAGAATATTATTTCACATGCAATCCATTTTGAAATACCACAAGGTCTTCCACCATCTTTTACACCCATCTTCTTTGCATGAAAGTAGCATGTAATTTGTAGCAAAAATACAACTGACCAGCAACTAACGTCTCTCTCTCTCTCTCTCTCTCTCTCTCTCTCTCTCTCTCTCTCTCTCTCTCTCTCTCTCTCTCTCTAAAACATATAAACAAACACACACATATGCACATGTTTGTTAGGGTAAGTAGATTCTATTCCCCAATCACAGTAATATCTAAAAAAAAGGAATTGTTTTATAATAGTATCAGGAATTACCACGAAAAAATAATTTTTTTGTTTTTGCTGTCTTTTGGAAAAAGTAAAAAAAAAAAAAAAGTAAACACAACAGAATTCATATAATCAAATATAATGAAAAAAAGGTTAATCTAAACAACGAAGTTTCTTTATAAAAGCCTTAACATTTAAAGGTCACTTTTATAGTGCTGTCTTTCATCTGCTCATAACTGACACAACCTTTGTTCATGAATTTGTAAAAGTAAATATAATCTAGCTTTTGATGTAATGCCTGTCATATTTCAGATTTACTGGGTTGTTGAATAAACTCTTCTTTTAATTAAATGTTTAGAGAGAGAGAGAGAGAGAGAGAGAGAGAGAGAGAGAGAGAGAGAGAGAGAGAGAGAGAGAGAGAGAGAGAGAGAGAGAGAGAGAATGTCTATCATATCCCATATACGGTTAATCACTTCAGTTGACTAAAGTATTATTTATTTTTTCTTAGTATCACAATATCAATGTTATTACGGGTATTTTTTCTATGAGAAAGTGCTTTATATGTAAGAGTTACTATATTTATGAAACCATCTTTTAACATTGTAGTAACTTTCGACTCTGGACTCACATAATTATATGATCTTTTATAATATATTATTAACCAGTTCGCTAATTGCAAACAGAAACGCAATGAAATGCTGAAGAGAATATTTCATTAACGGAAATGGATAATATCTTTAAGAATAGTTGTTTAACATAACGTCTACATCTTTTCTTGTATGTTATCTCCTCGAGACTTCGAAATGACTAGACATATGACCCGAATGCTAAAACAGGAAAACTAGGGTTTCTTAAAAAATAACAGCTCAAATAAAACATTTAGGTAGTCAAACAAATTCAGCAACGATATCATGAAAAAGTTATTTGCCACTAATACTGTATTCAGGGCAAAATGGTGCGCTTTTATCACTGACGAATAAAATCTGTTCAGGTAATTTGTGCTATGCATTCTGAATTTATTCTAATTTATTTATTTTTTTTTTTTTTTTTTTGAAATTAGATATTCATCTGTACCAAGTCATCATCTAACAACTAGATAAATGCGTATATTACCTCGAGACTTATTATATTATTCACGTCAGGAATGAAACGGAAAGGCCCGATAACATCAAGAGTGGAAAGACTATGGTCATCAGCAAACATTTTCTCTTATTGCTTTTATTGATAAATTTGAAACAGCAAATATTATTATTTTGGTTCCTTTCTCGTGTAAGTCCTTTGACTTTTATTGTATCACGAACTTTATATTTTCTATCAAAGCTCGGATTCAGCCTCTCCTAGTAAACAAAAAGAAAAAGAAAATTTTCTACCTTATCAAAGTAAAAGCTCTTGATTGCAACAACCTTTACAAATATTTTGCAAAAAAAAATTATTATTATTTTAATTTTATGATTCAACTACTACTACTACTTCTACTACTACTACTACTACTACTACTACTACTACTACTACTACTAGTAATAATAATAATAATAATAATAATTTTTATTCGAAAAACTAAAATCACATTCCATTGTATATATATATATATATATATATATATATATATATATATATATATATATATATATATATATATATATATGTATATATATATATATATATATATATATATATATTCATTATATATATATATATATATATATATATATATATATATATATATATATATATATATATATATATATATATATATATATATATATATATATATATATATATATCAATAAAATGCGGTAAAGAATCTGATTTCAACAAAATTACTAAATACAGCTTAGGAGACTCCTAATCAAACAGCTGAATCTTGTTGTTGTGCTTTTATTCATATTGATGTTTTTAGCTAGTATGGGGTAAATTCCAGGAAGCTCTAAAGAGAACGCCCCTGTATCACCCATAGTATTTTGCGATCTTCTTTGTGTAGAACCTTCTTCACCGCCTCTGTTTTTAAAGTATTATCTTATTAGCCGTTCTGGTGAGGTTAACAAAAAGTCAAGTCCATCTCTCTGATAAGCTTATGTAATACCTACATGGTGACTGTGTGTAATCCTGCTACATATGTCCAAGAGGGAAAAGAAATGAAATGTGATGAATTAATCTCGTAGACACTTTAAAATCTTATATAATAAAGATAGATGGACATCGACGCTCCATGCTTGTTACTACAATGACCATTAAACAATGGTGACTGACTATGTATATGGTGGAAAGCAAAGCAGCGCTGATATATCCAACCACATTACAGCCATAATTTGCAATGAAATAGTGTGTTATTTAAGTTCTATTCAACATAATATTAGGTATCTATACACCTGCCTTCTCCTTCATGCTTGCACCACTGTCTCGAGTGGAACATTTCTGTTGAACTAGTCGAGATAATTGACGATGGGTATTGGAGAGTTGAAAGGATGGTTTTCTTTCCTAGCCAAAATAAGGGAACACTGGGAATTGGGAAGAGGTGTCATCACTCATATAAGCCACTGGGCATAAATGTCATCGGTTTCGAAACCATACACGACCACTAGGAAGGCGGAGTTTGTACTATATTGACCCTCTTGCTCATCAGAAGGGCGATGTTATCCCATTGAAACATCGTGGCGTCCTGTCCACTGATTCTTTAGCCGATAGTGAGCTTGGGTAGAAGGCAGGCATGTAAATTGTAAAGTCTCATGGCCTGGTCAGTGTGGGCAGTTGTACAACGGTTTTAATTTTCAGTCTTAGTTTGCCACTCATCTGTGAATGACTGAGGGTGGGCAGCGACACAAGTGCAAAGAAGGTGGCCATAGAAAATCTGCACAAAAGGAAGTCCAGCAGCGGTCGGGTTGTTCCAAAGCTCCAGCAGTCCTCTCCCAAAGGCTTCACAACCTATGTTCCTGGATGAGACATCTTGATGATAAGGTATCGGACAGCTTTCTCTGCACTTTCTGCTTGTCCATTAGACTGAGGGTAATGCAGAGAAGTGATGAAATGATGAACTCCCGAGTGGTTGGTGAATTACTTGAGGGTTTGATGGAAAAATGGAGGTTGTCAATCAATTTGTAAGCAGATGGGGACATCATTCTATCAGAAGAAGACACAGAACGTTCTTGTAACTCTAGTTGCGGTTGTTATGCCACAGGGAATAAGTACAGGCCAGCCTGGAAGTTTGTCAGTGATAACAGGAAAGGCTTTCTCACCTATTTGGAAGAAGTCAGGTAACACACTTTTAAAGGGTTGTAATGGGTGGTTGTCACACATGTAAGGTTGTTGTTGCTGACTGGGGAGAAGCTGTTGGCAAGCACCCCAACTTTCTATTTTACTCTTTATATCTGCATTGATACCTAGCCACAATACTGTCTACCTTAGACAACTTCAAGAAGCTTCAATTAAAGCTTATTTTCTTTACTTTGATGGCTGCTTTTTGAGTCCCATACAGCAGGGGAACCCCACTCTCTACAGGCCCTCCACTGGCGTTTTACCTTGTTCGTTAAAAGTATTTAACATTTCATATCGCGTATTGTTCATTTATTGGTAAATCGTCACTGTTGTATGACTGTTGAAATAAGAAAGTCTTCAGTTTCGTCTTGAAAGCCTTAATGTCTTCAATCATTCGTTAAGTATTTTGGACGTCCGGTTCCGATAAATTGGTGGGTTATTGTACATATCTTAAATTAGATTCTCGCATCCAGTGTAATTTGATTAGGATAGGGGTGATCCTTTCTCTGGGTGGGACATGTTTTATCAGACTTGCTCCTCTGTTTCTTATGTTTTGTAATATCTTAAGTTGCACTTTTCGTAAATTGTAATAGATAGAGTTGCAGTAGTCAATCCTGGTAATAACAGGTTATCACAAGTTTCTTTACAGAATTTTCGCCCAGGTACTTTTCTATAAACGCAATATTTCTGAGGTGATAACCAGCAGTATTTATTACATTATTTATTTGGGCATTTAGAGACGGATTACAGTCAAGAACTACACGTAGATCTCGAACTTTACTGGATATCGGCACTGAGTCATTATTTATGTTCATTTGAATATCACCTAAGTTTTTCACACTGTTTCTTTTGCCCACCACCATGAATTCATTTTTGTTCTCATTTAATTTTAGTTGTTTAAATGTCATCCATTCTCTAACACTATCAAAGATTTGGTTTAGAGTTTCAGTAGTGTCATGTATATCATTTATGGAGAGGTAAAATTGTGTGTCATCTGCGAATAGTTTAAACTTTACGGCATGCCTTTGTTGTATTTTCGATAGACCAATAGTATAGATGCAGAATAAGATTGGGCCAAGTACACTCACCTGGGGTACCCCTCTGTTTAAGGGTTCATATGATGAATAAGAGTTTCCAATTTGTACACAGTAATTTCTACCAACTAAGTAGTCTTCTAGGTATTCGAAGGTTTGATCTACAACGCTGATGGACCGTAGATCATTTAATAGCAGTTCATGCACCACTGTATCAAAAGCAGCACTGAGATCGAGCAGTATTAAGATACAACATTTATTTTCATCCATCATTTCTAGCATGTCATTTACAACAGAGCAGATGGCTGTCTCCGTAGTGTATAGTTTTCTGTAAGCAGATTGGTTGTCAGGCAAACCTGCTATTACTTCTAAGTGGCTGACTAGTTGTTCAAGAATTACATATTAAAGCAGTTTTGAAACAAAGGATAGAATTGAAATAGGACTATATGAGCTTAATTCCTGGTAGTCCAGTGCCATTTTCTCAGATTTAGGAAACTTACATTCATCAATGCTTGCATTTGCTATTCTCATTATTATTTCGGCTAGACTAGAGAAGTCTCTCTCTCCAATTACTTCAGATAATGGCATAGGATCGATCACGCAGTTTGTTTTATTTGCTCTCTTGATAATTCTGGTGATGTCATCTTGTGTTATGTTGTTAAATCGTATTAATTTTGTCTGTGTGCTAGTGTATCATTAATGTGATGTTGAGTATTTACAAATGACCTGGTTATATTTTCAATTTTGTTTTTTAAGAATACTAGAAAATTATTTGCTAGTTCCTGGTCACTGTATCCATCAGGTAGCTTCTTTTCTTTAACATTTCCCATTATACCATTCAGGAGACGATATAACTTATTTATGTCTGTTGCTGCTTCGAGGATCTTTCTCTTATAGTATTCACGTTTTTTCCTTCTTAGTAGGTAGTTATATTGACACGCAGCCGTTTTGTATTCTACCCAAGTACTTTCCCTTTTCAACCTATTCCACTTTCTTTCTTTACGTCTTTTTTCCCTCTTTTTTACCAAAGTCTCTCCATCAAACCAAGGAGATTGGTCTTTTACGTTTATAGTCTTTTCCATCGGTGGGCACATGGTATCATATTCACTTTTACTCACTTTATTATAAGTGGTCATAAGACAGTTAGCACACTTAGCTCCTAACAGACGTTGGTCATTATGATCACAGGGAATGTTGATACCATCATTTATTTTCTTTGTAAGTTCTTCGATAAATACGGTAGGAGATAAATTTGATTTATGTCTGAAGTTTATTTTCTCTACTAATGTATGTTTCTGTAGAGATAGACTAAGCATAATAAGTTTGTGTACTGGGGAGACAGTACATTTCTCTTCGGCTTTTATATCAGATACATTATTATTCATGTCATTACTTAGAACTGAGTCTAGCGTATCCCCAGTTAAAGTAATTATACAGACGACATTATTCACTAGTCGATATGATTTTAGTAACTCACTAAATGCCAAAGCGTCAGGATTTGATGCGTCATCCCTCCAAAAATTGGAGTCTCCACAGACAACTAATTCGTTTTTCTCCATGATAATCATCCCAATGAGAGCACCGAATTCTTCAAAAAAGATACTAGTGTTTGTTCTAGGAGGTTTGTATTTTTTGGCGTAACTTTTATTACTATATATCCAAAGCTTGTTTCGCTAATTCTTTTCAATGTTTTGAGATTTGAGTAACTTTTATGAATAAAGAGTCCGACACCCCCACCAGACCTACCTTCTCTTAGTATGTGAAAGAAAGCATGTGTGGGGGGTGTCTTTTCAGTGATCTTTGCCTTGTCCAAGTTATTTAACCATTTTTCAGATAATGCTGGCATATCTAAATATTTCTCGTTTATAAATTCTCGAATTTGAACAGTCTTATTACCTACAGATTGTATATTTACATAGCTACAGTTTAAGACATCTCTAGTAACAATAATATGTATTTTCCACTAGTCTTTTCAATTCCAAGTCATAAGCATTGTGGCCTCTACTGTGTGGTCACTTGGTCTGTTTACTTTGTGCAGTTTAAACACTTTGACACTTGCGAATTACACTTCCTGGTGGAGTGTCTCCCTGAACATTTCCCTCAGACTTTATCTTCATTCTTAGAATTGCAATCTTTTTCAAAATGTCCATATCTCTGACAGTGCTAGCAGGTGATCACGTGGTACCTATCACGTATGTTATATATGCCCCATCGTAAAGAAACTTTCTCCCCATTATCATGAATAGCCCTCCTAACTTCAGGATCCCATTTTAGCACATGGTGGGTGGTTCCCCCGAGGCACTTTTCTTTAGGACTACATTTATCTATCTTATATATTTTGGATTTGGTCCAGGGAGCGATTTCTTTGAATCAAAGCATTTACTACATCATCTTCATTATTGCATACATTGCATATCATTATTTTTTGGTTCTAGTTGTCCGATTTTTCTCGTTTCAGTGTCAGCCACCAATGTCTGAATTTTGTTTGCCGCCTCTACTCTGATCATATTGTTTGCAAAGTTTATAACATTTCCATTCGTAGTTGACCTCGTGTTAAGTATAGAAATGTCTTTAAGTGCTTGTTCAACCTCACGTTTCTTTCAGTAGTTTTAGTTGTTGTATTAGTTGATTTAATTATCAACAGATTTTTTTTTCCTTAACTTTGTCAACAAATGTCGGTTTCGCTGGTTTATGGTCTATCAATGTTTGTAGTGTTGCTTTAATTGATTCCATATTCATGGCAAGAATGTCAACTTTCTCAGTGAGGTCAGTGGTCTGGGTGGAATTTACTGCGTCTGCGCTAAGGTCCGAAAGTTTGTTTTTCAAGTCATTTATTTTCGCATCTTGTTCGTTCAGGGCCAGATCTCTGATGTTCACATCTTCTCTTAATTTTGATATTACTAAATTGTTTTGTTTGGCTTCACGTACGTAGTGTGGGCATAACCAGTGTAGGTTATTCCACTCATTCTAACTGATGGCTGTCACTATATGTACACATTTTTTTATGGTAGATTCAATTACATTCACATACTATCCATTTTTTCCATTCTCCCTCCATGTTATTGCATATGAGGCAGACATAGTTAGAAGCAGACATAGTTTACTGTTTCTTATCACTTAGGTTTCTCCATAAGACTAACTAATATCTCTTCAATGATATTCTAAGCAAGAAACACAAAGCTAAAACACGACTCAGGGCGTTTATACCAGAGCTAGACACAACACGTCCACACTCTAGCACTCTAGTAGGTTGGGCAGAGCACAGACACATGTTTAGATAGTACCTCTAGAGTGTTAAAGGGTCTTTGACTTGCCAGACAGTACTGTATTGGATCCCTCTCTCCTTTTGTGTTTGCCTACACATACTAGAATAGTCTGGCTTATTCTTGCCACATTTCTCCTCTGTTCTCATACACATAACAACACTGAGATTACCAAACAATTATTCTTCGCTAAAGGAGTTAACTACTGCCATGTAATTGTTCAGTGACTACTTTCCGATTAGTATGGATAAAAGACACTATCTATGTTAAGCAATTCCTCTAGGAGGAGGAAATTCCTAATAAACAGCTTAAACTCACGATCCCTGGCTGGGATCGATCAGGTGCCATGAAAATGCTATGCAAACACGTCACCACTTTACTAGATAGGAGGAAATAATGTGTTATAGTATACAATAATTGTGCACTGCTTTTTGTTCTTACCAACTAAGCACAAGCACTGTAAGCTTTCAGAGTGCCTACTACTGAAAGTCTTGGAAGTCAGGTAGGAATGAGGGAAGCAGATATCCTACATGAGCTTTATTCCTTTGGGACAGCCAGAGGGTTTTGCAAAAGTTTCCTTTGTATATGGTACCGAAAGGGCTATAATTTATCAATGGGTAACTAGAAGGATTGTCTATTTTATAACACCAGGCATGAGCGATCCCGTGAGATGGAAAACGTTTTCTAGCAATAAATAGGCAATTTGGTTTGTTACCTTAAGAGCCGGGCGCTCAAGGTAGAATATAAATCTAGTAATTAGAAATGCTGTATGGTTCACTAGTATTAGGGAAGTAAACGTAATCCTACTTTTTATAAATGTATTCATAGAAAGTAAAAATACACCTATGGAAAGTTTCTAAATTCTGATCAGATTTGTGAATGCAAATGGAGGGAAGTAGAAGTCAACGGTAGGGTGAATAATATATGAGAACACAGTACCATAGACAGGATATTATACACGAATCAAACTACTTAGATAAAATAAAAGGTATTAACGTTGAGTTGTGAGCATGAATATGTTCAGTAAATATGTTATTGTTTTTACAGATCTTATATAAATAGCAAATTTTTAAGTTGACTATAAATGTGACTCAATCATACATTTTTACATAACTTTATAGTTCCAGCCAGACATGTACGTCGCAGAAATAGAGGAGAGGTTGATGTTGATGGAAAACTATAGATACTTAATGCCAGTACCTGGATATAAGTTTTTTATTCTTTCTTCCTTTTTATAAACTGAGAATATAGTTCTTTATCAACGAGAAATTTAAACCTCAGTGAATAATGTTAGCCCTTGTTGACAGTATATAAGGATAATAGTTCCGCAAAACATAAAGCCAAGAAAAGATTATCAGGGTCATTTACTCAACAATTATTTTTAATTTACAAATACCAAACATTGAGGATGATCAATGATTCATATTGATGAGTATTTAAAACGAAATCAAATAATCAATGATAAATTTTAAAAGTGATTTACCAAAATTAATTAATTAAAGATATGAACATGTATAAAAATATTTTTACGTACAAATAACAGTAAAATATTCCTTGCATTTAAAAAATAAAGTCTATTCATGAAATCGGTATTACTGAGTTTGCCTTTCAGCAATTTCCAAATGATAATTCATTTTTATAAGAAGATCAAACACAACTCGGAAGGAAGGCTTAATGTAGTTCTGTAGCTTCAAAACATGAATCAGGATAAGGGAAAAATATTGAAAGGACAACAGTGAGACTGAAAAAAAATACAATTAATACCTTCGCTCTATGTTTACACAGTTGATCTGTAGATAATATAATTAAAATCAAATGTATAAATACAATTTGAATCAAACACCATCACTGCTCATCTTAAACAAAGATATTAATAAATATCATACTACTGAGAATTATATCACATAATTCTGAAGGTAAATTTTTTTTATTATTACGGTAAGGCTCCGACGTTGAAAGGAGGCCTGCAGAGATAACCCTGTCTCTCTTTTTTTTTCTTTTTTTTTTAAGTTAGTATAATTTGTATGCATACTAGAGAGCAAATGAATGGTGTCATGTAAGCACGCCTTTTGATAGACACCCATGCTATGCTGTTACAGTTATCGTCCGTATCGTGAAATGTATTTTTTAAGAAATCTGAACGAAACTAAATTAACCAACCTGAATTGGTGATAACATTGGCGTTCCTTTTTATATGACAAAATACTGAAGATGTATTCTATCTGAGTAAAAAAAATTTTATCAAAACTTTAACGTGTAACCTAATTAGCTAATATTTTAAAACTAAAATAAAAGCAACACACTAATGATATACTGTTCTTATAGTCAATAAAATATATCCATATCAATATTGTTGATTGAAAGAAAATGGGGTTACATACCTTAGATTTTTATTAATAAAATCTATTAGATGTTGATTTTTTTTCTAAATCTGGTCTGATAAATTTATTGTATTTATAGATATACTAGTCCTTATACTCCTAGGAATGTCCTCAATGAAGAGTGTGTTTTTATATATTGATTTGGTCCCAGAGATCATTTATATTTAACGATAATGTCTCTGTAGAACATTATTTCAATATTTTCTCCGTAATGATTTTATGACGAGTATATGAAAAGTATTAAATAAAAATTTAAAATGATACCGCAACAGGCCCTCTGAGCAAGAGGCACACAATTACGACGAGTAGTTAATCCAAAACTAAGACTCTTGGGTATATATCGATAGTGCATCTGAAAATTTCATCTTTTTAGTCTATCCAAAAGAGAAATTTACTATTTCATACTATTTTTACTGAGACTATCTATCCATTAACGGGGTGGTTGGGTTCTTTAGCTTTTGTTTATTTATAAAGCCTTTTGTTTTCTTAACAATAAACCTAGTTCTAAGCTTTCTATTTCACAAAATCTATTTCTGCCATTTCAAGGTGAAACCATGTAGAATTCGCGGAAAATGCACTAAATTTCTGAATCTACCGACCACAAATAAAGGGGTGTTTACTCTTGGTTAAGTCAATATTTACTTGGAATACTGCTAACATAATTATTGAGCCTACTTTGTATATTATGGTAATTATACTGGAAATGTAAACATGTTTGAGGAGGCCATTATTTCTTAGTTGTTGAGTTTGATGTACCATAGTTTATATAGCAATCACTTAATTACACATGAATTTTGTTGTTGTTCCATTAAATAACTTTTATTGTCTTAAAAACACAATAATGTTGTGCCATTACAAATACTAACCAAATTTATGCGTATAATCTTCCATTTTTTATCTGGTTTGATGGAATATTGATGGTCAGGGACAATACATTTTTTTCTTAAATAATTAATAATGCTGGGAGCAGTATCAAGATTAACTATCCTCAATTAATTGAATTTAAAAAGAACTGGTAATTACTAACACACTCATATACTGGTTTTAATAACTGCGTAACGATACTGTATATAATGAAATAGTGGATATTTCTCTATGCTGTCTGAGTTACTCATTGAATAAACTATCAATGGTACAAAGATACAGAAAGAGAATGATAATTCTGACGGCTTCCAGGAGGGAATGCT
>NC_090732.1:51382743-51402743 GCF_036898095.1 Palaemon carinicauda | reverse complement strand
TGTCGAATTCAGGTATTTTGTACTTAGAATTGAAATCAACCCATCTTCACCATCGTAGCTAATTGGTAGTTTGTTACTTGGCATTCAATTAATGATAAATTTTGCACATTTTTACGTGTTTTTCATATTCAAATAAGCCATATATATTTTTGATACATTAATGTCTGGAATCTCTTAACGACCTCGGGATCAGAGCCCCAGGTGAAATCACACAAAGACAAGAGCTTGGCTCCGGCCGGGAATCGAACCCTGGTCGGCAAGCTTGTACAGACAGTGACTAACCCACTTGGCCACGAAGAAAGATAAAAGTCAATGACAATTCTTCTGTACTTATACCTGTCGAATTCAGGTATTTTGTACTTAGAATTGAAATCAACCCATCTTCACCATCGTAGCTAATTGGTAGTTTGTTACTTGGCATTCAATTAATGATAAATTTTGCAAATTTTTACGTGTTTTTCATATTCAAATAAGCCATATATATTTTGATATATTAATGTCTGGATTCTCTTAACGACCTCCGGATCAGAGCCCCAGGGGAAATCACACAAAGACAAGAGCTTGGCTCCGGCCGGGAATCGAACCCTGGTCGGCAAGCTTGTACAGACAGTGACTAACCCACTTGGCCACGAAGAAAGATAAAAGTCAATGACAATTCTTCTGTACTTATACCTGTCGAATTCAGGTATTTTGTACTTAGAATTGAAATCAACCCATCTTCACCATCGTAGCTAATTGGTAGTTTGTTACTTGGCATTCAATTAATGATAAATTTTGCACATTTTTACGTGTTTTTCATATTCAAATAAGCCATATATATTTTTGATACATTAATGTCTGGATTCTCTTAACGACCTCGGGATCAGAGCCCCAGGCGAAATTCACACAAAGACAAGAGCTTGGCTCCGGCCGGGAATCGAACCGTGGTCGGCAAGCTTCTACAGACAGTGACTAACCCACTTGGCCACGAAGAAAGATAAAAGTCAATGACAATTCTTCTGTACTTATACCTGTCGAATTCAGGTATTTTGTACTTAGAATTGAAATCAACCCATCTTCACCATCGTAGCTAATTGGTAGTTTGTTACCTGGCATTCAATTAATGATAAATTTTGCACATTTTTACGTGTTTTTCATATTCAAATAAGCCATATATATTTTTGATACATTAATGTCTGGATTCTCTTAACGACCTCGGGATCAGAGCCCCAGGCGAAATCACACAAAGACAAGAGCTTGGCTCCGGCCGGGAATCGAACCCTGGTCGGCAAGCTTGTACAGACAGTGACTAACCCACTTGGCCACGAAGAAAGATAAAAGTCAATGACAATTCTTCTGTACTTATACCTGTCGAATTCAGGTATTTTGTACTTAGAATTGAAATCAACCCATCTTCACCATCGTAGCTAATTGGTAGTTTGTTACTTGGCATCCAATTAATGATAAATTTTGCAAATTTTTACGTGTTTTCCATATTCAAATAAGCCATATATATTTTTGATACATTAATGTTTGGATTCTCTTAACGACCTCGGGATCAGAGCCCCAGGCGAAATCACACAAAGACAAGAGCTTGGCTCCGGCCGGGAATCGAACCCTGGTCGGCAAGCTTGTACAGACAGTGACTAACCCACTTGGTCACGAAGAAAGATAAAAGTCAATGACAATTCTTCTGTACTTATACCTTTCGAATTCAGGTATTTTGTACTTAGAATTGAAATCAACCCATCTTCACCATCGTAGCTAATTGGTAGTTTGTTACTTGGCATTCAATTAATGATAAATTTTGCACATTTTTACGTGTTTTTCATATTCAAATAAGCCATATATATTTTTGATACATTAATGTCTGGATTCTCTTAATGACCTCGGGATCAGAGCCCCAGGCGAAATCACACAAAGACAAGAGCTTGGCTCCGGCCGGGAATCGAACCCTGGTCGGCAAGCTTGTACAGACAGTGACTAACCCACTTGGCCACGAAGAAAGATAAAAGTCAATGACAATTCTTCTGTACTTATACCTGTCGAATTCAGGTATTTTGTACTTAGAATTGAAATCAACCCATCTTCGCCATCGTAGCTAATTGGTATTTTGTTACTTGGCATTCAATTAATGATAAATTTTGCACATTTTTACGTGTTTTTCATATTCAAATAAGCCATATATATTTTTGATACATTAATGTCTGGATTCTCTTAACGACCTCGGGATCAGAGCCCCAAGCGAAATCACACAAAGACAAGAGCTTGGCTCCGACCGGGAATCGAACCCTGGTCGGCAAGCTTGTACAGACAGTGACTAACCCACTTGGCCGCGAAGAAAGATAAAAGTCAATGACAATTCTTCTGTACTTATACCTGTCGAATTCAGGTATTTTGTACTTAGAATTGAAATCAACCCATCTTCACCATCGTAGCTAATTGGTAGTTTGTTACTTGGCATTCAATCAATTATAAATTTTGCACATTTTTACGTGTTTTTCATATTCAAATAAGCCATATATATTTTTGATACATTAATGTCTGGATTCTCTTAACGACCTCGGGATCAGAGCCCCAGGCGAAATCACACAAAGACAAGAGCTTGGCTCCGGCCGGGAATCGAACCCTGGTCGGCAAGCTTGTACAGACAGTGACTAACCCACTTGGCCACGAAGAAAGATAAAAGTCAATGACAAGTCTTCTGTACTTATACCTGTCGAATTCAGGTATTTTGTACTTAGAATTGAAATCAACCCATCTTCACCATCGTAGCTAATTGGTAGTTTGTTACTTGGCATTCAATTAATGATAAATTTTGCACATTTTTACGTGTTTTTCATATTCAAATAAGCCATATATATTTTTGATACATTAATGTCTGGATTCTCTTAACGACCTCGGGATCAGAGCCCCAGGCGAAATCACACAAAGACAAGAGCTTGGCTCCGGCCGGGAATCGAACCCTGGTCGGCAAGCTTGTACAGACAGTGACTAACCCACTTGGCCACGAAGAAAGATAAAAGTCAATGACAATTCTTCTGTACTTATACCTGTCGAATTCAGGTATTTTGTACTTAGAATTGAAATCAACCCATCTTCACCATCGTAGCTAATTGGTAGTTTGTTACTTGGCATCTAATTAATGATAAATTTTGCAAATTTTTACGTGTTTTCCATATTCAAATAAGCCATATATATTTTTGATACATTAATGTCTGGATTCTCTTAACGACCTCGGGATCAGAGCCCCAGGCGAAATCACACAAAGACAAGAGCTTGGCTCCGGCCGGGAATCGAACCCTGGTCGGCAAGCTTTTACAGACAGTGACTAACCCACTTGGTCACGAAGAAAGATTAAAGTCAATGACAATTCTTCTGTACTTATACCTGTCGAATTCAGGTATTTTGTACTTAGAATTGAAATCAACCCATCTTCACCATCGTAGCTAATTGGTAGTTTGTTACTTGGCATTCAATTAATGATAAATTTTGCACATTTTTACGTGTTTTTCATATTCAAATAAGCCATATATATTTTTGATACATTAATGTCTGGATTCTCTTAACGACCTCGGGATCAGAGCCCCAGGCGAAATCACACAAAGACAAGAGCTTGGCTCCGGCCGGGAATCGAACCCTGGTCGGCAAGCTTGTACAGACAGTGACTAACCCACTTGGCCACGAAGAAAGATAAAAGTCAATGACAATTCTTCTGTACTTATACCTGTCGAATTCAGGTATTTTGTACTTAGAATTGAAATCAACCCATCTTCGCCATCGTAGCTAATTGGTAGTTTGTTACTTGGCATTCAATTAATGATAAATTTTGCACATTTTTACGTGTTTTTCTTATTCAAATAAGCCATATATATTTTTGATACATTAATGTCTGGATTCTCTTAACGACCTCGGGATCAGAGCCCCAAGCGAAATCACACAAAGACAAGAGCTTGGCTCCGGCCGGGAATCGAACCCTGGTCGGCAAGCTTGTACAGACAGTGACTAACCCACTTGGCCACGAAGAAAGATAAAAGTCAATGACAATTCTTCTGTACTTATACCTGTCGAATTCAGGTATTTTGTACTTAGAATTGAAATCAACCCATCTTCACCATCGTAGCTAATTGGTAGTTTGTTACTTGGCATTCAATCAATTATAAATTTTGCACATTTTTACGTGTTTTTCATATTCAAATAAGCCATATATATTTTTGATACATTAATGTCTGGATTCTCTTAACGACCTCGGGATCAGAGCCCCAGGCGAAATCACACAAAGACAAGAGCTTGGCTCCGGCCGGGAATCGAACCCTGGTCGGCAAGCTTGTACAGACAGTGACTAACCCACTTGGCCACGAAGAAAGATAAAAGTCAATGACAATTCTTCTGCACTTATACCTGTCGAATTCAGGTATTTTGTACTTAGAATTGAAATCAACCCATCTTCGCCATCGTAGCTAATTGGTAGTTTGTTACTTGGCATTCAATTAATGATAAATTTTGCAAATTTTTACGTGTTTTTCATATTCAAATAAGCCATATATATTTTTGATACATTAATGTCTGTATTCTCTTAACGACCTCGGGATCAGAGCCCCAGGCGAAATCACACAAAGACAAGAGCTTGGCTCCGGCCGGGAATCGAACCCTGGTCGGCAAGCTTGTACAGACAGTGACTAACCCACTTGGCCACGAAGAAAGATAAAAGTCAATGACAATTCTTCTGTACTTATACCTGTCGAATTCAGGTATTTTGTACTTAGAATTGAAATCAACCCATCTTCACCATCGTAGCTAATTGGTAGTTTGTTACTTGGCATTCAATTAATGATAAATTTTGCACATTTTTACGTGTTTTTCATATTCAAATAAGCCATATATATTTTTGATACATTAATGTCTGGATTCTCTTAACGACCTCGGGATCAGAGCCCCAGGCGAAATCACACAAAGACAAGAGCTTGGCTCCGGCCGGGAATCGAACCCTGGTCGGCAAGCTTGTACAGACAGTGACTAACCCACTTGGCCACGAAGAAAGATAAAAGTCAATGACAATTCTTCTGTACTTATACCTGTCGAATTCAGGTATTTTGTACTTAAAATTGAAATCAACCCATCTTCACCATCGTAGCTAATTGGTAGTCCTAGGTCTCATAATTATGACGTCACGGCCTGCGTCTTTACTGAGTTCTCTATTGCTAACATAACTTTTTTTTTTCCCTTTTTTTTTTTTACAGTATTGACTAACTACGTTCTTCTAACACCAAATATGGTGCTTTCCTAAATATAATGAATCTTGCTACAAACCTGTCGAAATAGTTGTTTCTGTTTTTATCCATTTACGTTACTTCATAGATTCATTAAGTATTGACCTAGACTAGGGCACAACATTATTTTTTCACATTATTATCAGGTTGAAATAATAATAATAATAATAATAATAATAATATATATATTTTCACCTCATTGTCATGATAGTGTAATGATAATAATATAGCAATACATTTTTCACCTCGTTAAGCTGCAAACATACGAATTCTAAAGAATCGTATTCAGAATAGGAAATTTAATGTAAATTCTCCGTTTCTGATACCAGAGAAATTTCCGATATATATATATATATATATATATATATATATATATATATATATATATATATATATATATATATATATATATATATATATATATACATATATATATTTATATATATATATATATATATATATATATATATATATATATATATATATATATATACACACACATATATATATATATATATATATATATATATATATATATATATATATATATATATATATATATATATATATATATATATATATATTACTTGGGCATGTTATTCTACGTTTAGAATTCATAGTCAATATCTTGGTGGATTTCTTAAAGGGAAGATAGCTTCTCTTCGGGAAAACTGTCCTGCAGATAATTTTCAGAATATCAGGATATTGCATTAAAGTTTCACTATATATTATTCGGTGTCGACACGTGTTTAGATTCTTCAGGACTACACAGATTGATTGAATTACACTAATATATAGGCTATGATGGTGAAAATGTTGTTGTCAAAATATTTGGAAAATCCAAAACAAATTGATAAAAATAGAAAAATTAAAGTTTTAGATTCTTGAAAATGTAAAGATGAAATTTACGACTAGTTTTTAAATACAAGAATTATTTTTCACAAGGCTTCACAGAACTTTATAGCCGATCTTGCATGCCCTCCAATGTTTCGCTGAAGTTTACATTTCCACTTTTTGCAGTCAGATTGACATTAGTTCTCGATGAAAGTCATGTCATATTCAAAGTAGACTAAATCGTGAAGCTTACTCGGTCCATCAGAAATTTGATATTCTGAAAACTATCCGCAGGACAGTTCGTCCGGAGAAAAGCTATCTTCCAGTTTTGAACGCCACCAAGACATTCCCTATTCATTATAAACGGTGAGTAAAATGCCTAAGTAATATAAATATATATATATATATATATATATATATATATATATATATATATATATATATATATATATATATATATATATATATATATATATATATATATATATATATATGTATATATATATATGTGTGTGTGTGTGTGTGTATGGCTGTATTTTGCTAATACAAAAAAAAACTATAGAAACTTTGATTTATTTATAACTAATGCAGCATTATTGAATATCAATTAAAACATTAAATAATTGTCTTCTGTAAACTATGAATTAAGCGAAATTAAAAATGTGTAAGGCTTTAAAGATTTAACGTTAAAACTGGAACCGACGAACAAATTATAGCTATACTAAATCGTAAAAAAAAAAAAAAAAAAAAATAGTATGCCTAGAAAAGTGATAGCCTTGACTTGATAGATATTGTGATTGAATTTATAGCAAAGAATCAACATCGTCAATATATTTTTGGTAAATAATCAAGTAGGTGTACCGGTGTTGATAGTCGTTGTGTAAAAATTTCAATTGGTCAAATGAAAATCGTCCAAAATTGCATTTTTTTTTTATGCTGCAATTTGCTGTCAGATACGCAGAAATTGCGAGAGGGCCATTTCAAATGCAGCCGGCGCCCCCCCCCCCCCTCCCCCACACACACACGGAAAAAAATTTCCTATTTAAATTTTCAGAATCTCGTCACCCTGCTTACGTGCTGTTGCTTTTATGGAAGATAATGTTTTTGTCATATATTTTTTGAGAAAACATTCCTCATCCAAACTTTAAAATACTAGTAACCGATCAAACAAAATAAATTGAGTTGAATTATGATAAGAAATTTGTTGCATATGCTTTTTGCCTTTATATTATTAAAGACACTGTCGCGTTCTTGTAAGGCCACACGAGATACAAAACAGTTACGGTAAATTTAAAATTTCATCACATCCCAGTTTAAAAGTTCATTGAAGTGTAAAACTGCCTTACATCCTGTTCCTCTCATGGCTTATCTTGTTATTAATGACTATGTAAAAAGTGAAGTAGAAATACAAAAAGTTTAGTTTACGAACTTTACGGTATTTGCTCAAGATATTCAAACATACCAAGCTGGAATTACCGGCTTTTGTATATAAACCGACTGGTAAAGCAGTTATAAAAAAAAAATTTTATTTTACTACCGTAAATCCAATAAGTAAACTATGTGTAACTTTTCCTTTGCATAATACCCAGCATGAAAATCAATATTAGAGGATAAAACACAAATCACAAAGGGAGCATCGCCAGAGGCTATTGCTCGGATGAAGACAGATTGCAGACTGAGTTTGAACGCTTGCCGCCTGGACCAAGCGACGCAGGCTATTACGTCATACCCCTCACACGGCCGGCATGCCCACGCCTTCTATATTGAAACGGCAGTGGCTTAGATCGTTCGTAAGTCTTAGGATTCCATGGTCATATCAGTGACTTTGGATTGTTGCTGTTAGTTTGACCCATCATGGTGTGATACCTCGTCATTCTCCTGACCTTAGAAAGTGACTGCAAACAACTGTGGATTGCTTCAATATTTTTGTCTACTATGGGTTTCACAGACAGTGCAAGTGCGATTTTTTGCAATTATTCTGTAACGAACAGTCGTATCAATACGAGATGTTGCTATAGGGTATTACACCCAGTGAGGAAATTTATAGGGGTATAATGAATCGTTAATTATTAATTATAAAGACACTTGCCCCTATGCCAAAGGGCAAAATCTCAATCATCCAGTCACAAAACCGAACAATAATATACAGAACCTCTACCTCCACCACCTCCCTCCCTCTCCTTTCATCCCTCACCTGCTCTCCCCCTGCTTCAAGCTATCTCTCTCCACCTCCACGCCATCCATCCCTCTCCGTTCTTTCCCTTCCCTTCATGCTCTCTTTCTGGGAAGGTAGCTTAAGTTGCAACTTATTTTGTATGATTTTTTTTATATCAAGCACTCTATCTATCTATCTATCTTATCTAATTATAATATTTATTGTTGTAGATATGGAACAATTCAATCGGTTGTTACCTATCAGATGACTGACTGCTTTATTCACTGGTTTGCTCATCTCTCTCTCTCTCTCTCTCTCTCTCTCTCTCTCTCTCTCTCTCTCTCTCTCTCTCTCTCTCTCTCTCTCTCTATGGTATTGGTTATGTAAATAATTATTAGATTGACACCTATCTGAAGGGTTTTGGAGTAGCTGAGTGATAGACACTATGACTGATAGGAAAATGGCTGTTGTATACTTACCTGCGTTTTCTTGCCTTCTTTTGGCAAACCTTATTTCCACTCAGGGCATTAGCCATTTACTGGTATTACGAGGGAGAGCTTTAAAAAGTGATGGCCACCTCAGAAGATGTCTGTCCGTATGGTTGCAGAAATGAGTTTGTCACCCAACTCTTCAACTTTTTTAATAAAGAGAAAGCTGACAACTGCCTTCAGATTAGTTTGCATAGGTGACTCGTTACAGTTACTCTATGAATTACTAATAAATATTGACCCTTTCCACAGGACATTCATCAGAGTTAAAGCCTTGATTATACTGATACATTTATTTTCAAGTGATGGATGTTTCAGATTTTATTTTATATAATACATATCTATATAAAGTCTTTCCTTCATACAGGCCTTACCACCGTGTTGCAGCAGCCTTGAGGATGAAATTGAGTACGGTGCATTCAATTGTGTATCGTAGTACTAAGCCACGTCCCGTCACACCACCAACGCCTCCAGCACAGCCTATCTTTGACAGTTTCTCTGTAGGAGCCATACGTCGACACATCCATACAAAGTTTGTTGCCAAGAAGGCTTTTACTCTCGGATCCCTGGCACAGAACCTGAAGGAAGAGAGCATCATCCCCGAGAGTACCTCAAAGATTAAGCTATGGCGCTTACTCCACAAAATTAGAATCGAGTATAAGACCACTCAGCGCAAGATGTATGTCAGGAAGCAGTCAATTGACATCATGTGCCAAAGGATACGTTCCCTGCGGGACCTTCAAAGACAAAGGGAAGACGGCAGGGAGGTAGTGTACCTGGATGAAACGTGGTTCACAACCAGAATGAGCCATAACATGGAATGGGTGGATACCACGCAGCCTAATACCAGTGCCAATTACAGCCGTCAGGTGCCACCAGGTGAGGGGGAACGTTTCGTGGTAGTCGCAGGTGGTACAGCCGATGGCTTCATTGACGGTTCCTTCCTCAGTTTCGCTGCTAAAAATACCAGCGGCGACTACCACGGGGAAATTAATGGCGATATATTCCTACGTTGGCTAACAACTCAGCTCCTGCCACTCCTGGAGGAGCCTTCGGTATTAGTGATGGACAATGCCCCATACCACAGTATAATGACAGAAGATAGTCGTTGTCCCACCACAGCTACCAGGAAATCTGACCTCATTGAATGGTTACAGCGCAGAAATATATCCTTCCCGCAACATGCTACAAGACCTGAACTCCTATACATATGCCGACAAAATTGGCCAGAGCCTAAGTACAAGGCTAGATAACACCATTCGAGAATGGGGCCATGAAATCGTCCGCCTGCTGCCCGCACATCCCGAGCTCAATGCAATCGAGCAGGTGTGGGGACACATGAAACGTTACGTGTGCTCCTCACTCCAACGTTTCACCCGAGCCGACCTACATGCCAGATTAGAGGAGGCAAGGATCTCTGTCACTCGCGATGTATGGGCAGGGGCAGTACGTCGATCACGAGCTTTTGAGGATAGTTATCGTTCAACAGATAACATGCATGACAGTATTGATCCTGTCATTATTAATCTTGACAGTGACACTGAAGATGAAGTTGACTTGCTATTAGAAAGCGATGAAGACTAAAAAAAAATAAAAATCAAAATACACCAAAAAAAAAAAAAAAAAATTAAATATGAAGGCTATGCCCTACCCACATTCGAGTTCCGTCATCGGTCGATACCAATATTCAATCAAATTCAATTAGGGGGTTGGGGGGATATATGTGGCATTAGGTGAAATAAAGATTTTGTTTCTCATTTCCTATGGATACCTATCATCTATGCTCATACCCAATACCGAAATATGCAATGATATAATTGTGTACAATTACATATTGTTCAAACTCAAAGACAATATATATATATATATATATATATATATATATATATATATATATATATATATATATATATATATATATATTTGTATATATATATATATATATATATATATATATATATATATATATATATATATATATATGCTATTTAGCAAAGACTTTAAATTTCAGAAGCATGGGGCAAAAGGAAAAATTGGTTAAGCCTCTGTACAACTCACATTAGTAGAAACTGACAGGCAGAGAGAGGGAGAGAGCAAATCAGTGTATAAATAGATATTAATAAGTTAACTGGAGGGTAACAACCACTGAACTGTTACATTTATACAACAGTGTCAATTATTATTAGATTGATAGAAAAAAAAATCGTAAAAAAATATGTTTAAATCAAAGCAACATTCAGAGAGAGAGAAAGAGAGAAGGAAAGACGTAGGGCAGGTGAGGGAAGAAAGGAGAGGGGAGGAAGAAAATTTGGGTTGGAGGTGAAGGGGGTTGTAGGCAGGCGGAGCTCTTCCAACCTGGTGTTCGTTTTCTTGCTTGGCTAATGAGTTTTGCCTCTTGGTATAGGTACAAAAGTCTTTATTATTTACAATAAATGATTCATGATACTCCTATAAATTTCCTTACTGAGTGTAATACACTATAGTAAAATCTCGTACTGATACGAGTGGTCGTTACAGAATAATTGCAAAAAATCGCACTTGCACTGTCTGTGAAACCCATAGTAGGCTGGCTTATCTACATACATTTAAAAACGCCAATAATAATAGCAATAAGAGAAACATTTTTTAAGATGTATAATTTGATAAAAAAGGAATGAAATGTTATGAGAAGAATTCTATTTTGCATACTCAGCGAAAAAAATATTCCAATATAATAACTTTCTAAATTTACACTCTGATTTTAAATGTTATAAATATAAACCTGGACAACTTAAAATAGGCTGTGTTATTTAATTGTATATTCTTATTCTACATAAGTAACATTTTTTTATAAAGCTGTGTTATCTTCACAAGTTCAACATGTTCCACCTTTATTAAACATGTGATATATTAAAACACCCAATACATTTAATCTCTGTATTATCCATTAATTAGCTTTTGTTTATTGCACATTAGCTTCTTTTTTTTTTAATTCAAGATCTTTCAGGTTTTGACCATATAGCCTCTGTGTTTAAAGAATGCAAAGCTTTCACTATCCATTTTCCATAATTTGCCATACCGGAAAACCATTAAAAGACTTGTAGTATCATCATCATTTCTAGTAACAATCAACTATTTTTTTTTTATGGACCCTCATATCTCTCGTCAGTATTTGAAACGCTATCAACAGCACTATTCCCATCTACTTTTCACATTCCTTTAAGTTGCTTCCAACTTACCGTATTAAAGTTTTTAGAATAGGTAGAGAGAGAGAGAGAGAGAGAGAGAGAGAGAGAGAGAGAGAGAGAGAGAGAGAGAGAGAGAGAGAGAGAGAGAGAGACCCAAATTTTCCACATTTAGTTCCAAATATTTATAAAACAATTTGATAGTATGATTTCATCCAAAAATATCTTTTGATGGCGATAAATTGTCTTATTCAAGTCAATGTAGTATAGAAACCCATTAGATATAGATTATTCTTGCATCTTGACGTCTGATATAAAAACTGAGTGACAGCCCGAGTTGTACTCCTTCTCTTATAATCAAAGAAAGCATTATTTCTCCCTTGATATGTTGACATCACTAGATTTGTGGAAATCTCCATTGTGATGGAAAGATACCATAATCAAGATTAATAAAAGTCATGTCACTTACAAGGAAGTCCAATGATCTCGGCGAATATTTGTTAAAAGTCTTGGTACTCTTTAAAGGCCAATGATCTCACTTCACAAAATCTAACTATCACATAATATAGCTATACATACATACATACATACATGTATATATATATATATATATATATATATATATATATATATATATATATATATATATTTATATATGTATATATATATATATATATATATATATATATATATATATATATATATATATATATATATATATATATATATATATATCCCCCAAAAGGATACAGACCTCATACACAAAATAAAAATTAAATATTTAAATATAAAGTTTAAAAAGCAAATATTTATTTATCTGACTTAACGTAACTATGAGGGCATCAAGTAGAAAATATGCCTAAATACACATATACAGTTAGTCTCGCCACGTCCATGTGAACCCTATAACATTTAACAGGAACCGTAGGCTACTTCCTGGCTTCTAGTACAGTGATTTTATGTTCCTTAAAACAGTTAGATTCAGCATTTCATATACATTTCTATTGATTATCTTATTACAAACCAAAAGAAGAATTCACATGCTCTCCTTAATGTTTTAATCAATCCCCATATGCTCTGCAAATGGACTTGCATC
Source organism: Palaemon carinicauda (assembly GCF_036898095.1). Lineage (NCBI taxonomy): Eukaryota > Metazoa > Arthropoda > Malacostraca > Decapoda > Palaemonidae > Palaemon > Palaemon carinicauda. The sequence goes on along the minus strand of NC_090732.1, from coordinate 51,389,757 downwards.
TAAACTGGTGATGGCTCGATTAATCAATTGTGAAAGAGTCCCCCCTCCGCACAAAATCCCCCCCCCCCTCTTCTCATAAGCAAATTATAAGATATTCTCTGTAGAAAAAAAAAAATTTTCACGGGGCCTATTCAGAAATGGTCATTAGCTGTCAGATGCTACTCTAATCGCTAATCGCATTCTTTCCATTCATTCCGTTTTTTATTACTATCCCTTTAAGACTTCTTTTATGTCCCAACCCTCCAAGTCAATCACACTCGCATCATTACGGCACTCATTCTTGGCATCCTGATGATGTCATCTATCATCAACATACATTCACCTTGATCATTTCCCTCTCCTTTCTCTCGCTAAAATATACCTTTAATCTCCATTTCTTGCGCATGCCACCGCCTCCCTCTTTCTCACATGGCTCCCAATTTCAGATTGTTTATCACAAAATCTTTTCTGTTCACTATCTGTAACTATATTTTGGTGACTATTTCAACATTTTCAGAATGTTCTTCCTTTCTCTTTTGTGACCTAGTAGCTACTCCTATCGCTGAGCCTCTGGAAAGAGCATCAGTACTTTATTAGCTTTACTCTCTGTGTAAGCAAACCGTTCATGTTACACTCCAAAAATCTTTCAATCCACCAAGGTTGTTTGCAAGTCAAATCTCCCAAGTAAAATAAATTGCATAAGAGCCAATGATCATTTGGCAACTCAATGGGCCTCTCCTGAAACCAAATATAGCCATTACCTCTCAATCGAAGGTGCTATAATTCTTTTACCCTTTCAACAGCCTAGAAACAAAACAAATGCGTTGCTCCCTACCCTCATCATCTCGTTGGGAAATCACACCACCTTTAGTTCTGCTAATCTCATTTGCAGTCACCAAAAAACAGGCTAACAAATCTTTTAATAGTTATTACTATATAGGAGCTGGGTCATATACCGCTTGAGTTTATTACACGACCTAAAAATTCTACCTGTTTAGAGAAAATTTTGCACTTTGATAAATTTATTTCATTGCAATTATGTCACAATGCCTCAAAGGCTTTATGAGTATCATTATTATTCTCCACTGTTTTCTCTGTAATTAAAATATTGTCTACATAAACAAGAACATTAGGGCCAATGAATGGAGGTAACACTGCCATCATTAATGTAGCAAAATGACTGGTGGCATTTTTTTTTCACCACGAAAGGAAGAAAATTAAACTGAAAAAGATGGTTTTTGGCTATATATGACGTTTTGCATTCAATGTCTTCTTAGATGGTTATTCTATAGTATCCCGAATAAGTATTTACGAATTTAGATTGGTAAAATATTGCTACTAGTATTAATAAGGAATACCTTGACAGCTTAAAATATATAGATGGTATAGTTTTGCTTAGGAAATTATGGGAGAAATTTCAAAATATGCAAGAAGATTTGAATAGATAAAGCAGAAATGTAGGAGTGATAATGAATATGAATGAAACTGAGATAATGTTCAGTGAAGATGCATAGAGGAAATGAATAAGGGTTATAGAAGAATCTCTATAGATTGTTAATAACTATACATACTTAAGGCAGATGATAAGTGTTTCCCCAGGACATGAGATAGAGATAAAAAAAAGAAAACGAAAAAAAAAAAGGATAAGCTTAGGATAGAAAGGTTTTTGTAAACAAAAGGAGATTATGAACTGTAAAAATCCTATTACCATAAAATAAATGTATGCAATCAGATGGTCTTACCACTATTGGAGCCTTACGAAGCCTTATAACATAAGGTAGTTAAACTCAGAGAGCTATGGAAAAATAAATAATTGAATAAAGCTAATAGACAGAAAAGCAGCAACGTTCATATGAAAGCAAAATAAAATAAAGGATGTTCTAGCAATATGTAAGAAAAGAAAATGAGATGGGGAGGACATATAATAAAAATTACTGAGATTGTAAAAGAAGCAGGGGAAGGAAGAAAAGACAATGGATTTACCAGCTAAGAAAATTATACTCGTACAGGCTGGCATTAAACAAAATAATAAACAGACTGGAGGGGAAGGAAGCTTCTGAGGTCTTTGTCCTGCATTGAACTAGTTATGACTGATGATGATGATGATGAGTTGTAAAATATTCACTATCCAGTAGCTTTACAAGCAATTCTTTGATCGAGGAAAAGTATTGCCCTTATTGACTGCATTAAACTTCCTATAATCAACACACAAATCGTACCGAGCCATCTTTCTAACTGTTACAATTGGAGAAGCTCACCAAGATTCACTCTTTTTAATAAAACCTTCTTCCAATAATTCAGTAATTTTTCTTTCTATCTTTGCAATAAAATGAATGGGGTACCCTATAAGAACTTGGCCTGATCATCTTTGTCGGTCCAGTTTCAATGCTAAATGGAAATCGATAAATCCTTCCTGGTGTCTAATCTCCAATTACAATTATACTAGCTTAACTATTAACAATATTACTAGCTATAGGTTAATATTCTAGCAGACATTGTTTTTGGGTTTGCATAATAACGTGCTAAGTGCATTTATCTGTGCAAGCTGGAGCTGGATTCAATGCTTCCAAGATTCCATCGTCAGTAATTTCCCACACCAACTTATACATAAAATCACTACCTAAAACAAGTCATATATTGGCCTAGTTAATTATCATAATGTCATTCTATTTCCATTTATTTTTCACAAGCCCTTTAAAAAAATGTGTGCCTGTTTTTCATGCGGCTTGAAAAGGACCTTTGTTCCCTCAGGAAGAGGTAAAGATGATGTCACGTTTATACAATTTAGTATCTGGGCAGCCACTATCTCCCCTTTATCAAGTACTGCTGTTACCTTCCTCACCTGTGTCTCCCCTTCTGCATAGGCACTTACTCTTTCATAGCCTTCTATTAGCAAAATGCACCCTCCCGCCACCGCTTTTATATTGTATCTTCCCCTACAAATCGATATTTGCTTGGACAAAATAAAGCCAAGTCCATGTATACAATCAATAATTGGTATAAATTTGCAGGAGGGCAGTGGTCTCTTTGATGACCCTTCCTCTGCCTCCTCATCCTTGGATACATGGCAGGGGTATGTATACTACATCCTGGCTGCCCTCAACCTTTTTTATTAGCCAATCTTGATATAGATGACAACAGGGAGATCCTTCGGTGAGACACCCCACTTGTTGGTGCCTGTCTTCGCCACACTGATATCATGTGGCAAGTGTTCTCCATAGCTGACCTCACTGTAACATACCCTGGATTGGGGGTTGATGATCTCATGGTTGCCCCCTGTATATTTGAACAAATACCTCCTTAGAAATAGGTTTACTAACCCATGAATGTGTTTATGGATTATCACTTTCATATCACCTTCTGGAAGGTTGGCATTCTGAGTTGGGAAACGAACACAATTACGGAATATACACGTTTCAAAACTTAAAATTGACTTGCTAATTTGAGATTTTGGCTTATAATTTCCTTTCATATCACATTTCTTTCATAAAGCAGTGTTTTATTTCACTATAACTTCTCTGACAATCTGATGGCCAATACATCATCCCCGTTGCCAGAGCATCTTCAAGTAATCTAACTATTATGACTTTTATTTTTTTTCTTAGCACTAATATGTGGCCAGTTCAAAGTCTCTCAAAAAAATCTTCGATCTCTTGAAACCCTTTACTGGGCCATTGTATATCAAGAGGCCTAACACTTGCTTAAAGTCCTTGACAATTTTCAAACTATACAATTCTTAATATCATCATGTGGCTATCATATGCGTTCACACTCCTGTGCGTCCGTACTCCATTCATGTGTATCTCGGAAGCTCTGACTGTGTGTCGTTCTTGTTCTTGTTCAGCTAATAGCCTACTTATAAACTAAGCTAGGTTTGTTTAACCTATATTTTTAAGTACTACATCCTTGTCCTAATCTGTCTTCTTCCTGAACACCTGTTTATCATTTTCTTCTAAATAAGCAGTGTTTATTATCATGGTAGACTTCATTGGCATGAGCATTTTGCACTTTTATTTTACTACCTCAAGTTCAACATCGCTCACAGCATACTCAAAGAGACGCACCCCACACATGGCACCCATTTGGTTCCATGCCTGTGGTTAAATGAGGCATAAAAACATTACCATTTATCATGAAAAGAGTTTTTACACTTTACCTAATGTGGAAACAGGTAAACTATTAATAGAGTGGCAGTCCAAGTAGTACTGTCTTCTGTTATGCGTAGAGAAAGCATTGCTATTCCCAATATGCTGAATCTACTAAATTTTGTGGCAATTTACTCTGTGATGGAAAGATCGCTCTTCCCAGCAGTGGTAATAGACCAACCTATGTAAGCTTAATAGATTATGTTTTAACTTTTAATTTTTATGACGTTCCTGCTTGCAAGTCCTTGCATATAAGCTTGATGTCTGTTTAATAAAGTTTTGTTGAATTTACCTTGTCTCTCTGTTACAACTCAAAAGCCCACTCGCACAATTGGTGATCGCCTGAGGAACAAGATATCTTCCACAATCCTCCTTACTGCTATGCTCTACTTGTTACAATAACGCCTGCCGAAACTGACACTTTGAAACACACTACCGCAATAACTGCTGTCCTATGCCAGTGGAGAAACGTTCACTAGGTTCCAACATGGCAAAGTTCAGTTTCGCATTAAGGGGTGACTTGCTAAAGCAGTAAAGCAGGCTATGTCCTCACAGTGTTCCTAGAGGACATGTTCCCAGAAATCAGTGATTGGCTTTGCAATCATGGGGATAGCCAAATAAAATATGACACCCTAAAAAAATACCTTCTTGAGCTAGACACCCATTTAACCAAGCTTTTTCTGGTTTCTCAGCAGCCATTGGGGGTCAAAAGATTTTGCTCGTCCTCAAGGAAATGAATAGTATCACTTGCATGCTACATGCTGCAGACAGCTATCCTCGGGAGCTGAACGTACTTCTTCCACTTTAGTTACGAGACCTGCCGGAACCTGTACTGGCTTCCATCTCTGTTGTCGATGTTTTCCTGATGACCAACACTGACGTCCTTTTGGACAGCCACTTTGTCACCATAAAGATTCCCATCTTCACCTCCACTCCTGATGAGGAGGACAACTATTGAATATTACGTGAATGCAGTAGGACACAGACCCATGCCCTGTGACATGCCAGAGTGGTGTCAGTGCCACCAGCCACCCACATGTGCTTCCCTTTTCTCATGCACTAACCAAAGATTTCTTCAGCCACTTACTGATGCATATTGTCTGCAGTTAAGCTACTACCATTCCAAAATCGGAGCTTCTGCGAAGAAAGGTGCAAACGGTTGTCAGAGGAAAAAAACTACATTGTGGCAGTAGCGTCCCCTTTTACTAATCTTTGGTTTTTGCATGATGCATGTATGGATATGCGGTTTTTGGGAAGATACTGGCGCTAGACTCTATTTTCTTCCATGGCTACTCTCCAGGACACGATGTGATACTTAAAAGCCTGCTACCATCAGCCTGGTAGCTGCCAAAGGATCTGTGATCCCAACCCAAGTGTATGAAACATTCACATTATCTTTTCGAAAAGTAAGATATCATTGAATGTTTCTTGTTGCCAACATTACCTTGCTCATTCTCAGTTCAAATACCTCTACCATTTCCACCTCAAAATTTATGTTGTTCAGCAACCTCGCTCTCCACCTCAGTGCAACCACAGATGTCTTCAAGTACCTCTGTTTTGGCCTTCATAATGATTGGCTACTTTTCAACGCCTCATGGATGGCATCTAAAGGGACACCCCCATCTGCGTATGTTAGGTGGATGACATACTTGTGTTCTATTCCTCCAAAAAAGAATACATCAGTCACATACGCATCATAGTCAACCACCTACAGCAGACCAGGCTTGTTGTCCTGTATGATAAGTATACCTTTGGTGCCAATGAGTTTTGTTCTTAGGGCATCATCCCTGAAGGAGTTCACCCCTTCCCTGAGAATGTAGCAGCCATTCAGAACTTCCCCTCGCCTTCGACCATGAAAGCAGCGAATCGCCACCACTCTTGCCCCCCTTTACGGCTCCATCGGCTGCAAGCCAAAATATCTGAAGTGAGGTCCCTATCAAGAAGCGCCCTCTGTAATGCAAAGACTGCACTGTTAAACGCTGCTGCTCCCACTTTTCCCATGCCGCATGCCCCTCTTCTTATCACCACTGATGCTAATGATGTCGCTATGAGTACAGTAGTTGAGCACTTGGTCAACGTCTCACCCTGCTCCCATTGGCCTTTTACAGTAGAAAACTGTCCGAGGCAAAATCCGGCTACTTAACCTTTGACCGTGAATTGCTGGTCGAGAATTATGCTGTCCGTCTCTTTCGTCACTTCCAAGAAGTTACACCCTTTGTCCTTTACCTGGACCACATGACTTTGGTGCACTCCTTCAATTACCAGTTCAACCTCTGGTCTGTCCATCAATGTCGATATGTCTTTGTTATGGCTAAATACAATTACACCCTTCAACACGTCCCTGAAAAAATTAATCCAGTTGCTGATGCCCTGTCAAGAAACATATTTATCACCATTCACCTGGGGTTGTATTACAATGCCTTGGCAAAAGCCTAACGTAAAGATCTAGAAAAAGAAGCATGTGGGACATCCAGCACATCACTAAGTGGGGAATATGTTCACCTCTACCCTCCTCAATATTGGTAGACCACGACCATGGATACCTGCTTCCATACACCGACGGGTGTTTGATTTCATTCATGGCCCTTCACTTTGCTCGAGTCAATCTATTGCGCAGATAATGAAGACAAACTCATTTGGCATGGCACTGCTAAGGAAACTAAGGATTGGCTCTGCGCCTGTACTTTTTGCTAAACTACAAAAGTAAATCAACACAGATTTAGAAGCGGGCACCTATTTTCAACCTTAGCATCGCTTTGTCCACATTCATTTCGACTTAGTAGGTTTCCTATTTACAATGTAAAGACATTGTAACCTCTTTACCACCATTAATCATTCCATTCGTTAGCCTGAAGCCATTTGCATGGAAACTGCAATATCCACACCTTCT
>NC_090732.1:51337743-51372743 GCF_036898095.1 Palaemon carinicauda | reverse complement strand
CTGAGGTCATTGGCCCGTGCCCCATATCTCGTGAGGGCCCTCTAGGAAATATTAGCAGTTAGGATCAACCTGCAAGATAAATCCATTCCAGCGCTGATCAGCACTGGAGCCAGTGTTTCATTGATTGAAAAAAGATTCTCATCAAACCCCCTACAGTCGGTGACATCCACCGTTCTTGACACACCAGGAGGAAATAAACTACACATAAACCATACAACAATCGACAAATTCAAGGTGGAGTCTGTGAAGTTTACCCATGATTTTTTTTGTTTCGCCCACCTTGGGAATTCCAGGAATCGAGGCTATTTTAGGAATTGATTTTATCTCTAATAATCAAATTTGCAATTTTTGGGGTTAAAATACAATAACAGTAAAAGCAGGAGGGTACATTTTGCCAATAGAAAGTCATGAGCGGGTAAGTGTGTGTGTTAGCTCGGAGAGACATGTAACTAAGGTAACAGCTGTACCTGAGAGAGGAGAAGTGTTGTCTCCCCAGACCCTTATGAGCATATCAGTGAACCCCTGTCACCCTTTTGCGAAAGGAACCAAGGTCGTTGTTAAACCCCATGACAATTGGGCTCATATGATATTAGAGGGCTTGACAGAAATAAAAGTGAACAGTGCTGATATAACGGTAGTTAATTTGTTAAATAAAAGAGTTGTTTTAGTAATTGATTCTGTGTGTGAATTAGACTTATGGGAAATTGCTTATAATTGGATGTTGGGAGCTACAACTCCACCCCGCACAGACGAACGCACTCAGAATTTGATTAAGCAAGCACGGAAATTGTGTCCATCAGAAAATAAGCCTGTAGTTAGTGACATCTTCAATAATCATTCCGATGTAATTGATATTGGAAATAGATGAGCCACCCAGGAGGACTGATGGATTTTCCTTTAGCATTGAAACTTGGCCTTATAAGGTACCCTTTCATTTCCAGGGAGAGATAGAAAGAGAAATTAATAAATTAAGGAAACAAGGGATAATCGAGGAGAGCAAATCCCCCTGGGCTTCTCCAATTGTAACTGTTAGGAAAAAGGATGGTTCGGTAAGATTGTGTGTTGATTATAGGAAGTTGAATGCAGTCACAAAGGATAATGCATTTCCATTGCCCTCAATCGAAGAATTACTTGTGAAAGTATGGGATAACAAATATTTTACAATTGTTGATTTGAAATCTGAATACTATCAAATACCAATTCAGGAAGACAGTAAATGTAAAACGTCATCTATAGTTAACGATCAATTATTTCAGTTTAATTTTCTTCCTTTCGGTGTTTAAAATGCTCTAAGTTATTTTTCTAGAGTGATGATGGGGGTTCTGTCCCTCTTAATTGGGTATAATGTTCTTGTTTATTTCGATGGAATCATAATTACAGGGAAAATGGCCGAAGAATATAATAATAATATTCATAAAGTTTTGGAAGCATTGCGACATAATGGTATGAAAATAAATTTGTCAAAGTACAAATTTTTCTGTAAATAGGTCGAATATATAGGTCACATAATAACCACAGAAGGTATCCAACCCTGCCCCAGTAGAGTAGCGGCTATTAAAGATTTCCCCAAGTAATGTAACTCTAAGAAAGTAGCTGCTGGGTATTACCGTAAATTCATAAGAGGTTTTAGAGAGATAGCGAGACCCTTAAATGCTTTAAAGAAACAAAAAGTAATAAATTGGGGAGGGGAAGAAGAAAGGGCCTTTAACCATTTGAAAGCTGCCCTAACTAGCAATGAATTACTCGCATATCCTAGAGTTGATAACCCGTTTTTAGTGACAACAGATGCGAGTAGCGTACCCATTGGTGGCGTAGTTTCTCAACGAGATGATAAAGGCAGAGAGCAACCCATTTATTTTGCTTCCCGGGCGTTAAAAGGGGCTGAAAAATAATTGTAGTACATTTGATCGAGAGGCTTTAGCAATTCTTTGGGTTCTAGAGAGGCATCGGTTCTTTTTGTTAGGTCAGTCGATTGAGTTGCAAGGCAAGCATGGCCCTTTATGTGATGTGTATTATAAAAATTATTTGACCTCTTGACAAGCGAGATGGATTGAGAGATTGTTATAGTTTAATATAAAGGGTTTTCACCACATAGAAGGTAAAGCTAACAAGGTAGCTGATGCTCTCTCTAGAGGTGCAGTAATAGGAGTAACAACTAAGGCACAAAACAGGAATGAACAACGTAACCAAAATATTGAAGACCCCCATCATAATAGAGAGAATAGAGAATGGGATGGGAATTCTCCCGATGAGCATTCACAATACGGTAGTGGAGAGAGAGAGAGAGAGGGAGAAAGATAGAGGAGAGAGAGAGAGAGAGAGAGAGAGAGAGAGAGAGAGAGAGATGAAGATGAATATATGTGGGTGACCGAGGACATGGCCAAGGGTGTCCAGAATGAATGCTCTGATGATGCAGATTTGATTGACTTGGGGGGTTTGGACATAAAAGAAGTCCGAGAGGGACAGAAAAAAAGATTAATGGATGGAAAGAGTGCGAGCAGTGATTAAAAGGGAATCGGAGAGTTATCCGTCATTTCTGAATGTGCCTCCCGAGAAATTTTTTATTAAAAATGATATCTTATATTGTGCTTACGAGAAGAGGGAAGGGGAATTTTGTGCACGGGTAGTTTTTCCTCCATCTTTGATGAAATGAGCCATCCACATTGTACATGCAAGTCCATATGCAGGGCATTTAGGGATTGATAGAACATTAAGAAGAGCACGTGAATTCTTCTTTTGGTTAGGATTGAAAAAATCTATTGAGAATTACATAAAAGGTTGTCCTGCTTGTAACTGTTTCAAAGAACATAAAAACACCGTACCAGAAGCCAGAAAGTGGCCTGTGATTCCAATTAAATTTTATAGAGTGCATATGGATGTAATAGAGCCATTTACTACTGGTTTTACACAGCATAAGTATATATGTGTATTTGTGGATGCATTTACTCGTTACACTCATACTTACGCAATGTTTGATAAATCGGCAAATTCATTAGCCCAGGCGCTGTGCTCTTTCATTACTAGGTTTGTTTGCCTGAAAATTTTGATAAGTAATAATGGTCTCGAGTTTATAAATAAGGTTGTGAATTCAGTCATGGACCTGATGAAAATTGAACACTTTTCAGTGTCCGCATATAGGCCTTCAGCAAATAGATTAGGTGAATTGCATAATAGGGAAGTAGTGGGAATTTACGTTACTTAGTGGCTGATGACCCCCTTCATTGGCACATTATGCTTCCTACAGCTGAGATAACTTTGAACATTGCATATAATGCTTCGCTCAGGGACATGCCTTTCTTTTTAGTGTATGGACAGGATCCTGTGTTACCATATACGGCACTCATTAATTCACAACAATTGCCAAATTTTTCAACTGATCTATACCATGTATTTTATTAAATCTATTGAGGAGAGTAATGAACACCAATTAAAGGTTTTTGAAAAGAGCTAATGAAAATCACAGCTCAAAGTATGATGGTCAGATCAAAACCGCACCGGTAAAAGTATTTGTGGGCAATCGTGTGTATTTGAAACGATTACAACTTAGGAAACACAAACTAGAACCAGCGTATTTGGGTCCGTACTAAGTAAAGATGGTCAGATCTAACACAGTTCTGATACAGAGCATTATTAATGGCCCAGTGTCTGAACATCATCAGGTACACATACATGTGGTGCCTGAAGAGGTAGTTTTCGAAAGTGTTCCTCCTTACCCCTGCATACGTGACATCCCTCAAGTTGATGGGTAGATTTTTTTTCCCGTTGCTGTTGTCATTATTTGAACAGACCTCATTTCTTCTTTTGACAGCATAATGTATACATAAAATTTTTTGGTAATTTTACTGAGTGTGGAAATACGTATAACCTTGCTGAGTGAACCTAAAAACAATCAGAGGTTAAATAGGTCAAGTGAGATCCGTCAGGCCTATGCTGTATTATTCATGTATTTACATGATTCCTGGTTGCTGAATGGCAGTTCCCGAATGGCAAGTGGCTGCGGGATTTAAGTTCAGCCTTGAGCATAGGCAGTGTTAGAGAATGTGTAGATGTGAATACCTTATACTTAATGTTATAAGAGAAGGGCGGAAAGATGAATGATTTTCTCGGGAAAAAGGCTAATGGCCACCGGTTGAAAGTTGCAAGTGCATGTGTTGTAGTGATTTAAGTAAATGGCGAAACGGTGGTGATGAGTTGTGTTGTGAAATTGTGCCATAAACCCGGACAAGTAAAATCGAGGGATGAAGGAATATCGATTCCTACACCTGTCCCAGCCAAAAAGCCCGAATTGCCAGCAACCTCAGGGAGGCTATTGATGAGTTCGTATATAACTGAGGTCGTTATGATTTTTTTTCACTTTGGGTATTCTGTATTTTAGTTGTAGTGGTCTTAAGAAGAAATGAGTGGAATTATTTATATTATATTGTGTACATTTTTACATGCAATATTTTATTTTTATTTTTTTTTCTTGTGGAAGATGTGTTATTTTTGGGGGTGATTTCTATATATAAATTTTTTATTGCATTTCTGTTTAGTACATGCCCTATATCATAGACTAGTGAGGGCGAGTGCGCACCTCCTCCCGAAGTGAGGAGCTTGTGGGGTGGGGGAGTGATGTCCCAATTCATGTAGGTAGAGGGGTCTTGTACGTCAAGGTAAATGATCTCAATATTCATGAGTATTCCACAAAAACCTATGTCTCACCATGTTACTGTACATGATAGTGTTTTGGTAGCGAAGGGGTTTTAGTTGCCTGTAGGCACTCGAGTTGACAAGTCGCTCACCTGAGAGTAGTTGTGTACAGTGAACTGACGAACGAACCTTTTGTAAAAAATGAAAAAAAAAACCCATATTCTGACGTCTCATTATCCGTCTACATGGGCCATATATATATATATATATATATATATATATATATATATATATATATATATATATATATATATATATATATATATATATGTTTATATATATATAATCGATTACCTAAATCACCGAAACTCTCACGTATACAATATTGGAAGAAAAATATTCAACAATATCTTATATGTATAAAAATGCCTATAGCTTCAATAAATTTAAAACACTTGGAAATCTGTATATCATGCATGAAAGTACTAGGGCCATACGCCTAGGCTATGAAGCCTAGCGTAGGTCAGGATCGGTTACCTCAATCGCCGAAACTGAATTACTAACGGCATCATATAAAGAATTCCTATTTGTAAAGCTAAATAGCTAGATTTATTAAAGCATAAGGACCGGGAACGTCGCTCGGCTAACTAGATGACTCATGCATAGCGAGCGACAGCATCCAGGACGCTTCCAGTAGGCAACAGCTCTTGTATACGTTAATATCGCTTTCGATTTATTTCAAAACACCAAGAGCATACATTTATACATAATAAAGATAATACTCAACTTTCCAGAGGCAGATGAGGCTGAAGAAAGCATCATAATGTTGAAATAATCCAAGATTACGAGAAAAACACAGGGAAAACACTGAGTAGTTGAGCTACGCGATAAGGAATGAAAATGGCGCCGTCGGCGGCATTGTGTACACACTCTAAGCGGGATAGGAGAGGTACCTTATTAACGGCTCTCCTTTCATTCTCGTTTTTCGTTTCCTTGCCACTTTGACCCGTCGAAGAGTTAATTCTATTCGGGGTGAAGATAGCTATGTGGCGTGTCAAGAATATGTCCTCTGATATTACACGATATCCCATGTTAAGTTTATTTAGGGATATTCGCTCCAGGAGTTAGAATTCTGGATACCTTAAGGTAAAATTCTCTGGGAATATCACTGTAGTCAAATATACCCTAGGAAGCTACCCTAAAGGAACTTCCATCAGGACGACATGACCTGAGCCCAAAAATATGTATATATATATATATATATATATATATATATATATATATATATATATATATATATATATGTATATATATATATGCATATATATATATATATATATATATATATATATATATATATATATATATATATGTATATATATACATTTATATATATATATATATATATATATATATATATATATATATATATATATATATATATATAATGGTGACGATGATGGTGGTGATTATATATATATATATATATATATATATATATATATATATATATATATATATATATATACATATATATATATATAGGCAGAAGAGCCACAAGGAAAATGAAAATACGAAACATACGATTAAGTCCTGACTCTTTTCGTGACACTTCTTCAGAGGAAGTATCACGAAACTAGTCAGGAATTAATCGTATATTTCGTATTTTCATTTTCCCTGTGGTTCTTCTGCATCTGAGCATCACGCTTTCCTCTGATTTTTACGCATATATATATATATATATATATATATATATATATATATATATATATATATATATATATATATATATATATATATATATATATATATATATATATATATATATATATATATATATATACTTATATATATGTATAATTATACATATATATATATATATATATATATATATATATATATATATATATATATATATATGTATATATATATATATATATATATATATATATATATATAAAAGTATAAATATACATATATATATATATATATATATATATATATATATATATATATATATATATATATATATATATGTATACATACTTATATATATGTATAAATATATATATATATATATATATATATATATATATATATATATATATATATATATGTGTGTGTGTGTGTGTGTGTGTGTGTGTACGTGCGTGTGAAATCAATAAAATTATGTTTTTATTACTTTTATGATTTTTATGACAGGTTAGTCTACCAATCTCCTAGACCTATGTTTTTTTCGTAAATAATAATTTCATCAGATCTTTGAAGCAATATATGCGCCACTTTTTATCTGCCTCTTTCTATTCGGTGCATATCTTAAAGGATAGAGAGTAATCTAACTCACATTGGAGTAAAATACGTGACATAAGGGTGGTAAGAAACTAAGAGCCGGGAAAATGACAGGGATAAGAAAAGTGAGCCTTGAATGAAATTTTACAAAAAGGAGGTCGGAATATGGTTAAAGATCTCTTGCTCTTTTTTTAAGAATTTTGGATATATTGATAATTCGTATAATTGCTTGGACATTTTGTATTATAAATTGCATTCTAACAGATTGATGAAACGTTTCTAATTAGCATAATTGCCCTCAATTGCATATGTTGAAGCTTTTTTCTTTTAGAATAGATGATTGATATTTAATCTCACCTTCCTCATCGTAAGCGAAGGCTTGATAGAATATGAAAATGAAAGGTTAAAAGTTAAAAGGTGACTGGTTTCAGTTCCGGTTCCATCAGAATAGAGATTCACCAGAACGTCAGCCGGGCAAGCCCAACCCCCCAATGTGGTGCCCTACCACTGCAGTAGCCTCCACAGCAAACAGCTTAAAATAGCGGTCCTGGGCGGGGGTCGATCTCTTGCCATGCGAATGCTAGGCAAACATGTTACCACTGTACTGTAGATAGCTTTGAAGGCTATGATACAACCCTTAAATTCTAAGGTTCCTGAACAAAAATATTTGTCTCTATATTAACATTAAAAAAAAAAAAAGTAATATTATAATTGAATTATCTCAAAAGCGTACTGAATCTGGTAAGTATTTATATATAATAATTTTCTAGGACAAAGGGATATTGAATAGATGGCCATAATGGAATAAAATGTAAGTTTAGATATTGCTCGATTTTAACACGGTATTCTTATACTAGTAAAACTACCCGATTGTATCAAAATGTTACATTTCATAATACGAAGATATCATATGGTTAGTCAACTGTTAATTTTAGTAAAGCATTACAACCCTCTTATTGCTTTCCTCTCTTTTCGTTGGTAGAAAAATAAGACGCCAAAACCTAAAGCTGATTGAATTCGAAAACTATTTCAGGAACTCTCATATGTCTTGACGTTCTAACGTAGTGCCTAGGCTTAGAAGCACTCTTCTACTTCCATTTCTCCATTAGACTTGGGCCATTCGCTGAACGAGGCGTAAATGTTATTACGTTTTAAATTGCCACTGACTGTTCAAATGGAGTCGCTTCCACCAGTAAAATACTCCCAAATCGTAATAAGCTTTCCCGCTGAGACGATGCCATAGGCACACTAATGACTTTTAGAGCATAGGGTTTATGTTCTTCTGAATAGCGTTCTTAACACATAGATACATCTTCTGAATTGCCACAAGACTCTGAGAATTTAATTTAGGTTTCTTATTCAATTATATATGCTCTAAAATGAAAGTAAGATTTTTGGAAGAAGGAATAGAGAGGACCAACGGGAAACTACGAAAACTATTGGTAAAAATGAAAGACATGATTTCAACAGAGGATAATTAAGTTGAACAGAAACACACACACACACACACACACACACACACACATATATATATATATATATATATATATATATATATATATATATATATATATATATATATATATATAATAGATTTCTGCACCCGGAGGTGAAAATAACGCAACGGTACTTGCACACTGAGGTGAAAATAGCCAATGGCATTTTCACCAGGGATAATAACGCAGTTTCTACATTTATTCTTTCGTAAATTCGGTATTTTTCTACTTTTGCATATAATACAGTCGTTGATAGAACTCAATAAAAAGCTTTTGTTTTACTTTCTGTGATATATATTTTATTTTTATGACAATGGGATGATAAAATAGATTAAAATGGCAGATAGATTGCATATGAATAGCATTTAATTCCATTTAGAATCAAGAGATTCCCATATGATCTTTATCACTTATTTTCTTTAAGCTTTGCTATAAAAAACAAGCATGCTGCTGGTCTTCGGTTTTTTTTCTTTCTTTTTGAAAACTTGAATTAAATCGCCCAATTCTTATTTATTCCTTCAGTCGACCTCGGGACTTTTCAACAGAAAGATAAGCGCTAACTCGTCGCATTTGTTGAGTAATAGTTACAGTAGAGTCTCAACCCTGGCGGACTGTGATTTCTCTTTCGATCTGGTGCCAAACTCTGATGAAAGGGAGGGAGGTCATGGTCATTATTTGGTGACGAAGTTAGGTCATGAATCCCGATTGTAAAGGCTGTTCTAATTGAGATATAGATTTACTAGGCCCTTTTTGGAAAGGGAATATAAACCTACTTCAGTTTTTCCGTTCTTTTCCCAGGGGTAACGATGCGTTCTAACGTTTTTAATAGTGCGTGTATTGGTGTGCTACTGTTACTAACACACATTTGGGTTCGCTTCAAATGTCATCTTCATTGTGTTGTAGATTAGATTTGGTATGTTACATCTTCAAGAAAAGTCTAGGTAAGTTAACTTTGAAATAGTTTATTCTTTAAAAACAGTATTAACATCTCCATCACAGGAGTATAGATGGTTTGGTTGGATGACCATTCCGTATGACATCTCAAAAAGAACTGCCACAAATATCCATATTCACGTTAAAGTTTACTTAGTTATCTCAGCACTTAATGGATTATAGTAAACACAACATTAATACCGGAAGGTACTTGTTCCGTTCTCATAGACAATTCTTTCTCACGGGGCTTGGTTGTGTTTACTCTTCATGAAAAATGTTACATTGCTGAGGTTTAGCATTCGCATCCTGCTTATGATATGACTATGGCATTTCTCACACTTCTCTTACTTCCACAGTGACCTGTAGGTCATGTGTTTTAAACAAGTAATATCTATATATTACACATGATTGTACATACCACACGTTCTTAAGGCGGATGTCAAGTGCTGATGATTGCCTTGAGAATTCTTATATTTCCTTGCTGATATAAAAGACTTCCTATGGATCCAAAGTTTACTAAGCAAATTCTGCCTTTAAGAGGTTTGATATGGAATAGTATTTGCATTCTAGCAAACGGGACTTTGATGCAACCCTTTGGTATCTTCATTTGAAAAAAAAATTTAATTTAACGACATGGCTTATTATTGGGAATAGGTGTACATGTACAAGCGAAGTCTAATTCCTCTGGCATTACTGTTTGGTATCATTTGTTGACTTTCACTGTAAATACATCTTACAAGCAATTGACTTTTGGTTCAGAATCCATTTGTAATTTATTATTTTTCCATTCTAGTACTTGAATGGTCAGTAAACGTGCCACACAGTTCATCTATGTCACATTTCTCGTTAAGGTAAACTGGTTAAGTAGAAAAAAGAAGGCAATGTTATATAGGTAGTTATGATTGATAGCATACGGTAACTTGTACCTTAACCATTGGGTGCAAATAACATATAGTTATTTTCACCTTCGGGTGCAAATACCTACTTCAATGCAGCCGATTTTAATCCACATCAGGACAAAGGCCACGAACGTGTGAATTCCTCTATGTGGTTTGGCAAATTTACATCATCACAATAGCCAGTGGAGATTAATAAAGGGGGGAGATCTTGATATAATCGCTCACAGCACACTAACCTATGTCTGTCCCTGATTAATACAGGTTAGCTGATTATGGCAATACACAAATCCCTTCAACACGTTTAGGTATCCCCACTCAGATATATATATGTATACATATATATATATATATATATATATATATATATATATATATATATATATATATATATATATATATATATATATATATATATATATATGTATATATATATATATATATATATATATATATATATATATATATATATATATATATATATATATATATATATGTGTGTGTGTGTGTGTGTGTGTGGATCGACGAACTAGGAAAGGTTACGGGTGTGGACTGTCAATAGAAGACCATAAACAAATGTAAGTTAAAGGACATATCTGGGATCTTTGTTCTACAGTAGACTAGTGTACCAACCGTGTGTCACACGGTTGTACATAGTTAATTTTATGTATATATTATGCTTATATCTTCGCTCTTCCCTCACACTAAGAAAGAAGAACCAGATTAAACATGTCCGCTTTTTTCCACTGTAACAGTGTCTGTTTTTCAAACATGAAACTTCTTGTTGCTTTGAGCTTTTGTATGTAAAGGAAAGTGTTCTATAATAAATTTACTCAGTTTCTTTCTACCTGCCTTTGAGTCACAACCTGCTCTCGGCCCATCACAATGGTGACCCTGGAAGTCGACTCGCTCCTCCCGCCTTCCACCCCCCCCCCCCCCACCTCGCCCCTCCATCGTTGGTAACATGGATGACTTTACGGAAGTTATTGCTGCGACTCCCGAATTGAAACTTTCATCATTCGCCAGCGGAGAGGCGTTTGCTTGGTTTCAGCGCGCATAAGTCAAGTTTCGCATCAAGGGCGTAACTTGCTCAACCACCAAAGCAGATTATGTTCTCGCGGCGATACGCGAGGACACCTTCCCGGAAATATCCGACTGGCTTTGTGAACAAGGAGACACCCAAATAGCGTATGAATACCTTCTGCAGCAGTACTCGCTGTCGCCAGCCGCCCGTATAGCAAAGCTTTTTCAGTTCTCGCAACAACTGTTGGGGGACCAAAGGGCTTCGCTCGCCCTCAGGGAAATGACCAGTATCGCACTAGTAACGACTCATGATGATGATGATGATAAATGTTTTTTTTATGCTTATGTATGAATAATATATATATATATATATATATATATATATATATAGATAGATAGATAGATAGATAGATAGATAGATAGATAGATAAATACATAGATAGATGGATATATAGATATATAGATATATATTACACACACACACACACATATATATATATATATATATATATATATATACATATATATATATATATATATATATATATATATATATATATATATATATATATATATATATATATATATATATATATATATATATATATATATATATACACACTTATAGGTATATAGATTATATATATATATATATATATATATATATATATATATATATATATACATATATATATATATATATATATATATGTATATTTTTTTTAAAGTATTCCTCTGCTCTAACAATCGTTTGACACGGAACTACAATGATAGCCACCTTGTCTGACCAGGGCAAGGATTTTGCGTGGCTCTACGTCTACAAATCTCTGAAACTTCTTATAGGCATCCTGTCTCTAACTACTTGGAATGAGTGAAAACCTTGCGACAGAGATCTCCACTATGCCTTGGTAGTTTTAGACAGGCATAGGAAGCATAAAAGTGAATTTTATGACAAAAGTATTATACAATAACCAAATATATGTATATATATATATATATATATATATATATATATATATATATATATATATATATATATATATATATAAATAGAGAGAAAGAGAGAGAGAGAGAGAGAGAGAGAGAGAGATGGATAGATAAATAGATAGATAACGTCAGAAAAGACTAACTGATGCATAAATGCAGATAGCACATAAATTCTAATTCTTATTCAAAGGGAAAATTTTAGGTAGAAAGTAAAAGAAGCTTAGTAACATGACGTATGAATCTGTTGTCGCGTCTTGGAATATTGTTTTCAAGCCTCGATAACCCTACTCCTAAATAATCCTATGCCTTGCTCCTCCCAGGACTTACCTCCTCCAAGCCAATCATCTTCAAAATCCATGCAATTTCACACCGAATTTAAGCTCGCAAGTCTCTCCTCCCACCGCGATCGATTCGGGGTCAATACCTTCGGTAACAAGACCCTATTGTCAGGAAAACAAGCCCATCTGGATTGGTTGGACTACTGGACTGGACAGTACAAGGAAAGAAATGGCTTGAAAATAACTGTGTTATAATAACAGTAAAACAAATATGAAAGACATCAAATTACCCTAGATTTCTTAGATTTTTTCTTTACCCTATGAGGGTCTGATAACCCTAAATTAGGCTATTCTACTCTTAAGTAGAAGCACTGGTTGTACGAGAGTGTTTAAATGTTTCTCAAAAACATGTTCTTGCAATGCGATCTGAATGTTTTGGTCAGAACTTTATAAAAGAAATTACACATTTTTTTAGTTCTCGCTCAAGGATCGTCGAGTTCCAATCACCAGAGAACGACCAATCACCTTCTACATTGGATTTTATTGATTTGTCACTTAGACCAAAATGAGACTAGCTCATGGTTTAGGAGAGAAAAGATAAACGACAGACTTATCGTCTATTGAAGGTGAAGTTTTCTCTTTTTTGCGTAGTTTTGATCTACCATTCTGAAAAGATTTTGACATCATCAGGTATCAAAACGAAATATCCTAAATTTGTTATGATAAACTCTAGCATACCAGAAAACATCAACACTGGAAGGATCTGTTCAGTTACTATAGAATCAGTCTTATAAGTGAGAATATTCATCATTAATCAATACTGACAACAATTAACTCTCCGATGTTTCTTTGAACTATTGGTCACGATCTTTATTCATAGAGGTTGAAAGAATAGAGATATGAGAGTTTTTGTAGGCCTACTCAGAATGTGTGTATTTTTTAATCTAACTCTGCTAAATTCTTTTTAGACTCTAAAGTAAAATTTTTCTGGGACACTTTGGCTGAATCTTTAAAAGAGAGATAATCTGCCGAACGATTATCTTTACGAACTATCTTTTGCTGACCAACAAGAATCCTCAAATCTGACATGATTAACGATAATAAAAATAAACACTGAAACATAAATATCCAAACAGTTAATCAAATAGCGATATACCATGCAAAAAATATATGTAACTTTCAACATATTATGATAATCTCTTTAAAAATATCGCTTTTGAAAGCCAAAAAATCTTAAATTGCATGAAGATATATGAAATTCGAAATATATAGAACAATGCACACCAAAATGCGCATCATCAGCACTGAACTTTGCAAACGGAAAAAATATAATTAACGAGGGAAAGTGGCAAGAAACGAAAGGGGAGCCGTTATTAAGGCACCACTCCTTACTATTTTGAGTACCTAGATGACGTCATATCCGACCGCCATCTTTATTCCTTATCTCGTAGCGCCATTGCTCGGTGATTTTCCTGTGTTCTCTCGTATTTTGGAAGAATTTTGGATTTATCATGCTTTCTCCAACCTCTTCTGCCTCTGAAAAGTTGAGCATTGATCTTTACATTGTATAAATGTAAGCTCTTGCCTTATTTTAATACGAATTAGAGTAAAATTAACGGCGCAAGAGCTGTTGCCTAGCTGGAGGCGTTATAGACGCTGTCGTTCATAATGCATGAGTCCTTTAGTTAGCCAGAACGACCTTCCCGGCCTTAATATCTTTAATATCTTTAGCTATTTAGTCTTCATTGCTAGGAATGCTTTATATTATGCTGATAGTATTATTTAGCTTCGGCGATTTAGGTAACCGAACCTATTGACGCTAGGCTTCCTAGCCTAGGCATTCAGTTTTAGTACTTCATGCATGATTATATGCACTATTTTATCGCCACTCAAAACAAATGAAAACGATCGCCTTTATCACAACAGTTTCTTCGAGGGCAGCGGCACTCTATATTCACCTTTTCACATACTTTATAACCGACCACCTTTCCCACACTTTTGCTATTATTATTATTATTATTATTATTATTATTATTACTTGCAAAGCTACAACCCTAGTTGGAAAAGCAGGATGCTATAAGCCCAGGGGCTCCAACGGGGAAAATAGCCTAGTAAGGAAAGGAAATAAGGAAAAATAAAATATTTCAAGAAGAGTAATATTGAAATAAATATCCCCAATATAAACTATATAAAATTCAAAAAAACAAGAGAAAGGGAAATAAGATAGAATATTTTAGGTCCTCCATATACCCTAAATAGTCCATGGGCCAAGACCCAAAATTTTACGTATTGGTATCACCTGGGTGGGCAGATTCTGGTTGCTATTTTTTTTATTGGTGTTTATCCCTAGATCACAATCTGACATGATAACCCTTGCAGAGTGGCGGCTTATTACTGATGATTGCCTCTCGAATAGAAAAACCCTACATTGGTTCAACTCAAAAAGATACTTTCACCGAGCATCATCTGTTACAGCATTATGTCCACCCACGATTTACTAATCACCAATAAATATATATAACGGCCCTACTTAGTAGCCTAAGTACATATTCTCAGTTATGCATAATCAGGCTGCTTTCGACAAATTTACAGTGCATTTGGTCAGTAATTTCAGTTTTTTTGAGGGGGGATAATTTATTTCCTAGTGCCAAGTTTCCTGTAGTAAACAAATCAGCCATGTTGCATTTTATAAGTTGACGAATAAAGAATGTGATACGTCATATAGTTGAATTACTCCTTTATTCTAAAACACATGCAGATGTTATATACGGACTTATGTGAACTGAATAATGGTTGATAATACAGTGAATCTTGTAGCATACTTTATCATACAGCTGGTACACTAAACTTGGTTAACTATTTTAATAACTAGTGTGTTCAACTTAACATACTTTGACTCACCCTAAATTGAGTTGATATCATTGTTAGTAAAGTCCAAACTTCCAACTATATTATGACAAGTCTGTTATCTCCGGAACTGGCTCTTCCTCACTCAGTTGGTTAGTGCACGTTTGGAGCTTGCACATATTTGTGCCCTTCAAGCCATTGGTGAGACATGTGCAATATGGTAATTTGCAGGATCTCACACTTTACAAGGAGAGAAACTGTAGCACAGAATCTGGTGCTGGTGAGCCACACATCCAGTTAATGACCAGCTTTCCATCATCGTCCGTGGTCCACCCAATGTCCATGGGATTTGGTACAGAAGGTTGAGTATTCATAGACCGGCTCCATATGGCAGCCTGAAAGTTAGCATGGGCAACATGCATTGAGAGTCAATCTACAAAAGGTAGGAGCTGACTGGATTTGGCTTTACCACGTCTGGCACAAAAGAGTTGATAGTGAGATGTGTTATGTCTGTTATGTCAGTGCAGGGTGCATACATATGGCATGTGATATCTTGCAGCTTCTGAAACAGCTCATCAGATACATTCCATGAACTTCCAAGCTCAGTGAAATGGGGAGCACATTACAGATTGCGTGGAATACCCAGGAAGGTCCTTACAGTTTTCAAACACTTGAAGGTAACCATCTTCCCATGACCCGTAAATGCACTGATTGAATCGCAAGTAGTGAAAGCATGCATGCCAATCAGAGCATCACACACATTGCTTCCGATTAAGTTGCTTAGCTTGGTAATGTCAAGGAACCTTGTGCTGGTTTTTGTTTCGCATTTCTGATAATGTTATATGGGATGTGGTTGCTCAAGCCCAATCACAATATCAACACATCTGTGTCCTCAGCAGTAATGATCACAGTCTTGTAACCAGACTCTGCTGCATTGAGAGCATGCAGCAACATGCAGGTGTCTGCTTCTTCTCGAGAGGATTTTAGCTCTGCAACCTCTTGTCATTAGTCTTTGCCCATCTTGAAACAGTCATCCTCACAGGTGACCCTACAAAATCTGTATTTGAACCCTTTCCATTTGTCTACCAAGAACTTGATCAGATTTGTCTTGTTAGCAGACCTGTCATAGAACTAAGTTATTGATAGGTATGACTCCAGTCATTCTTTTGTAAAATCTTGGTACGCTTCCTCTCCTATCCTGTAAGCATTAAGGATATTACTGGCTATATCTGGCGGTGCAGCAGTGGTAGTTGACAAGGTGACAAACTCTGCATGATCTGGACGGGATGGGTTCAACCAGCAAGTTTCCATGAGCTCAACAACTAATTGAATGTCAACCTCATCTCTTCTGATACTGGGCAACTGTATATCTGGGTGATTGACAGGGTATTCGCTTCGACCTAACATGTCCCGCAGCTGCCGCAGGTGGGCACTCCAGTACTCAGACGTCATGTAGTACTTGGTGACAGCTCCAGGTTTTATACTGATGACTTTTGTTCCTCCAGGTGTCTGTGTGTCCTTATTGAAAGTCTTTTCAATAGTTTGGTCCACCTTGCATGAAGTGTGCATGTACGTCAGGGTGATCACCTGGTAGTCTTGACATCGTGGAATAGTAATATGGTAGGAAGTGGGCGCAGTTGAGCTTGTCGTAGACAAAGCACCAAGGGATTATCTGTTGGGTAGAGGCAAGGTGAAACATCTAGTTCGCTTCTCTAGAAGCCCTAAGGAATTCCAGCATAATCTCTGTCTTGTCCAAATAGGAAACCCAGAATGTGGAAAGACCCTGTGTTTCTCTGAGAGTCCATATAGGCTTAGAAAAGCTCCATGATATGGGTGTAAGTTGTGGTCTCAATAAGTTCTGTGAGTGATGCCCCATAGACATTTTCATGAAAACTGCCAACACTTTATGGCTTCTTTCATGTAATGAGTCTCTATAGGATATGTGATCTCTAGCCAGGGAAGGAAGCCTTTCCAGGGAAACCTTATCAGAGCCTCATAGACAAGTTTGTAAAGGCTGACTGCACGGTTGTATTTGCGGCATTCCATCACACCAGTTACAGATCCTTCAGCGATCACACGCGACTCCACACAGAGGTATCTCAGCCCTTCATCCTGAAACCATTTACCAGAAATGGAGAGCAAATTGCAGATTGTGTGGAACACCCACATCCTGATGACAATTCTGCTGAATTTCTCGTGCCTCCATACTATTTCTGCTGTCCTGGCATAAAGTGCACGGTCAAATGCGCAGAAATTTCGTTCAACAGCAGAGATTCCATAAAGTTAAGGGATTAGTTTAACACTTCGTGCACTAAAGACAATTCTGTCACAGGAGTATTGATTGTTGGTAAGTAACCTATGGTGTCTTAGGCCACTGTGACATGGTCATGGATGTGGATGTTGAAATTGGTCCAACAGCTAATGGTTTGATCTTTGGGGGACAGACATTCTATCAAGTAACCATACAAGGTTCTTTTCCTTTTCAACCTGGGCATCTGCAGTTGTCTAAACATTGTACCACCCGTGTGTCACAACATTTTTCTTTTATGTATATATTATCCTTTGTATCTTGGCTCTTCCCTCGCACTGACAGTAACTTGTTTTAACCTGTCTGCGTACTTCATTGTTAATTGTTAACAAAACCGGTTACCGGTTTGACAAGAAATAGCATGTCTGTATTTTGTGACCTTCTTACCGAGACCTTGTGTGTATATATACACGATGTGTCGTAATAAAGTTACTCAATTGCATTCATATCGCCTTTGACTCACAACCTACTTTTGGCCCTCCACATTAGTGACACCGGAGTGCCACTCGCTCCTCCCGCTTTCCCCCTCACTGTGACTATGGCTGACTCCACGGAAGTTGGCACTGCCCTATTCAAACTTTCGTCGTTCACCAGCGGAGAGGCGTTTGCTTGGTTTCAGCGCACAGATGTCCAGTTCCACATCAAGGGCATGACTTGCTCAACCACCAAAGCAGATTATGTTCTCGCAGCGATACCCGAGCACACCTTCCTGGAAATCTCCGACTGGCTTTGTGAACAACGAGACACCCAATAGCGTATAACGCCCTCAAAACATACCTTCTGCAGCAGTACTCGCCGTCGCCGGCCGCCTGTATAGCAAAGCTTTTTCAGCTCTCTGAACAACCGTTGGGGGACCAAAGGGCTTCGCTCACCCTCAGGGAAATGACCAGTATCGCTCGCCTACAACCTGCCACAGACGGCTCTCCTCATGAGGTGAACCTACACCAGGCCCTATGGGTACGCTGTTTACCAAAACCCGTACGCACTGCTATACCTGTTGTCGATAGTTTACCCATAAAGGACTTGATGATCAAAGCCGACACCCTCATGGAGAGCCACTTCATGACCTTCAAGACCTCTATCAACGCCTCCACTCCTCAAGAAGAGGATACCTATCCAGTGTCAACAGAAGCTGACCTGAATGCCGTAGGACACACACGCCTACGCTGTGACGTGTCGGAGGGGTGACAAAGCGAAGAAATGTGCCAAGGATCGTCAGTGGCCAAAAAACATGTAAGTAGGCCATCGCTCGTGGCAGTGGCCTCTCGTGTTTCTAATCTTTTCTTTCTTCATGAAGCAGGAACGGGTGTGCGATTTTTGCCAAGGGAACTCTTAAGGACATGACGTAGTCTGTCTAAGTCTGCCAACGTCCGCCTGGTAGCTACTAACGGATCTGCAATACTCATCAACAGTTATGAGAACCTCACATTATCGTTTGGAAACGGCAAATTTAATCGGAAGTTTCTCATTGCTGACGTCACATTGCTAACCCTCAGTGCAGATTTCCTCTCTCATTCCCACCTTCTGGTTGATGTCACCCACCAACGATTGGTCAACGCAGACCCGTACATGTCGACACCTCTTCAACCCGTCCCCTCCAACCTCTCTTTTCACATCAGCGTACCCATGGATGCCTACGCCCACCTCCTCACATCATGTCCGGAAGTTTTCCGTCCAGAAATTCACCCAACGCCCACGACTCCTGACAAACATGTCATTTATCCTCCTATCAAGACGATGGGATCCAAAGTCTTCGCAAAATTCCGACATCTAGCCGCTAAACAGACTTTCGCCGAAATGGAAGAAATGAGCCTTTGCCAAAAGGCCTGCATCCCATGGTCGTAACCCTTACACATCGTCCTGAAGACAGACGGCTCCCTTCATCTGAGAGGGGATTATAGGTGCCTGAACATGCAAACGGAACCGGATCACTACCACCTCCCAAACATCACCGACTTGACCTCCTACCTACACAAAGCAAAAGTTTTCTCCATGCTCGACCTCCTGAAGATGTTTTATCAGGTGCCTATGAACCCAGAAGACATCCCAAGACCACATTCACCACTCCCTTCGGTACATGCACCTCCAATTACTCCTGTTTTAGCCTTCATAATGCTGGGGCCACTTTTCAACGTCTCATGAATGGCATCTTAGGGTACTTCCCCTTCTGTTTATGTTACGCGGAAGACATACTTGTGTTCTCTTCCTCGAAAGAGGAATACCTCTGTCACCTGCGCATCGTGCTCGGCCGCCTGCAGCAAAACAACCTTGTAGTCCGGTACAACAAGTGTACCTTTGGCACCAATGAAGTATCGTTCTTAGGGCATCGCATCACTCCTGAAGGAGTCCATCCCCTCCCTCAGAAGGTAGCAGCCATTTAGAACTTCCCCACACCCTCGACCGTCAAAGCACTGCAGGACTTCTTGGGCATGATCAACTATTTTCACTGTATTCTGCCAGCCATTGCTGCCACTCTTGCTCCCCTCTATGCCTCCTTCAAGGGCACTGCCAAAAGACCTGAAGTGGGGCCCCCTTCAAGAAGCAGCCTTCTGCAACGCAAAGAATGCCCTATCAAGCTCTGCTGCTCCCACTTTTCCCATCCCCCATGGCCCTGTCCTTCTCTCCACTGATGCCAGCAAGGTCGCTATTAGTGCAGTACTCGAACAGGGGGTCAACGACTCACCCCGCCTATTGGCCTTCTTCAGCAGAAAACTGTCCAAGGCAGAATCGGGTTATTCTACTTTCGATCGCAAATTGCTGGCAGTGCACTTGATTATCCGTCATTTTCAACATTTTTTAGAAGGTATGCCCTTCGTCATTCGCACAGACCACATGCCTCTGGTGCTCACCTTCACTCGATAGTCTGACACATGGTCCACCCATCAACGCCGACATCTCTCTGCCGTGGCTGAATACAATTGTACAATTGCACCCTTCGTCATGTCCCTGGGAAAATGAGTCCCGTTGCCAATGCCCTGTCAAGAAACACGTTGGCCGCTGTTCAATTGGGATTGGATTACAATGCCTCGGCTGAAGTCCAATGAGAGGATCCAGAGTATCAAGCATGTAGAGGACATCCTGCATATCCTTTTGTTGGGGAGACGTCCCCTCGATGACTCCGACACCATCTTCCTCTGTGACGTCAGCACTGGTAGACTGCGACAGTGAAATCTTGCTTCCATTCGCCAACAGGTGTTTGATTTCATTCATGGCCTTTCACATCCCGCGCGCCGTTCTACTGCACAGCTGCTGAAAAAAAAGTTCCTTTGGCAGAGTATTATTAAGGATGCTAAGGATTGGGTCTAGGCATGTACTTCTTGGTAAGTTTCCAAAGTGCATCAACACACGGATTTAGAAGGGGGCACCTTTCCTAAACCTTAGTGTCGTTTGGCCCACATTCACGTCAACGCTGTATGCCCCCTACCCACATCAGAAGGATATCATTACCTGTTTACTGTCATCGTCCGCTCCACCCGTAGGCCTTAAGCCATTCCCATGGACACTGCCTCATGTACATCTGCCTTACTCTTAGGATGGATAGCAAGATTTGATATCCCTGAGCATATTATTTCTGATAGGGGTACCACTTTCACCTCTCAATTATGGACATCATTATCGAATCTCCTGGGCATCACCCTACATCAGACAACTGCCTACAACCCCGCTTCCAATGGAATGGTTGAACGTTTTCATCTCACCCTCAAAGCAGCTTTGATGTCCTGCTGCAAGGACTCCAACTAGTTGACTCAGCTTCCCTGGGTCCTCCTGTGACTAAGGACCTGTCCTAAAGACGCCCTGGACGTCTCAGCAGCTGAAATGGTGTATGGAGACCCATTGGTCGTCCCTGTCGTATTTTTTCCTTCTGGAACCTCTTCCGATAATCTCCAGCGTATACATCACATCATAGAAAAATTTACTCCATGGCCCCAGACTTACAAGCCACCAGCGAAGCATCAATTACCGACAGACTTGCACTCTGCAACGCACGTCTTCCTACGCAGCGACACTATCAAGCCAACGCTAACGCCCCCTTACACGGGCCCTTTCCTTGTGATCCGACGCAATCCTGCCAGATGGCCCGCCTACAGTTCACCTGTCTAGATCAGGGCCCCCTATTTAACATTTAGAGTATGTCATTTTTAGGGGGGGAGCCATGTACCACTCGTGTGTCACACGAGCGTACATAGTAACGACATTTCTCTCTTTTGTACATATTATCCTTTGTATCTTCGCGCTCCCCTCGCACTGACAGATACTTGTTTTAACCTGTCTGCCTACATCATTGATAACTGTTAACAGAACCAGTTGCCGGTTTGACAAGAAGTAGCATGTCTGATTTTTGTGACCATCTTACCTAGTGTGTACAGTATATATACTCGATGAGTCGTAATAAAGTTACTCAGTTGCATTCATGTCGAATTTGACTCACTACCTACTCTTGGCCCGTCACAATATCTATACATTCAAGAGCACACCGTTTCTTCTTATTTGTTATGGCCAGTTCCATTAAATTATGGTACTGCTATCAGCATGTGCTCATCGAAACCGAAAAGTGTATTCAGTCTAAATATCATAGTATTAGTTATTCTTAACTAAAATTATTTGACTAGTTAAATGCATATGTTGCTTAATGTGCTGATGGTATCTGAAAAAGATTTAGCTTAAGTTCTATACCTGAAAGCTTCAAATTTCTCAGATTCAACGGTATCCCTCGAAGCAGCAAAATGCTGAAAGCTGAAAGTTGGAAGCTATATTCTTTTGGACGATTATAATCAATCAAATATTTTGGTAATGTTATGTAATGCCCAATAACATAAATTTTGATATGATGCAGGCCTATTTTGCACATTTCACAAAGGAGCCAATTCCCAGAAATTATTACATGAAAAGAGTATGAAAAGTTGCAGTTGTGCGTCGGTTATCACATATTAAATCACTTATATTAACCTCACATTCAACTTAGTAAAAGTAAACTTTTGCCCTTTCAGATGATACCAACATTTGGTTTGGCACATGGACTAAAACACTATGCTGTACAGACCAACAATAGGATAAAGATAAGTTTTATATAGATAATACGAAAAATAACACGATAAACAGAGAATAATATGCGCGCACACACACACACACACACACACACACACATATATATATATATATATATATATATATATATATATATATATATATATATATATATATATATATATATATATATATATGTATGTATATCACTGCCTAATAGTTAAAACATTTCAAAATTGGCGGGTTATATATATGGATATAAATAATAGAAAGTGTTCGTAAACATTATAGATTAAAGCTGAATCCTAAATTTATAATCATGATTCTAAATGAACCAACAATATAATGAACTTCCTGTGGGGCATACAATAGTTGCTTCTAAAGACAAAGGGACAAAAGGGAATTTGACGTAAGATTAATTGAACGCAAAAGGGTTTGGTAACATTTGTATTCATGCTGAAGGTTATTAGGATTTTTGAGAACAATGAACTAAAATTAGACGGATCAAATCTTACATATTGGTGTAGGGGATGTCTAGATGCGTAGGATTAGAATGAAACACTGAGAGTCCAGTTAGCGGTATAATGTATTGTGATTAGAGATGTGCCGATACCACTTAAAAGACTGATACCGACACCCAAGCTTTTCTGGACTGATACCGATACCCAAGTTTTTCTAGACCGATACCGATACTAGCCGATACTCCGATATCATAGAAATTCTTTGCAATGATTACAATAACTACAATATGGATTTGATGACTGGCTTTTCAACCTCTTCAGTTTGTGCAATGCAGTCTGTGAAATATCTTTGGTGCTATTCAGTAAACAGTACAGGCCAAGTACTTTGTGGTATTGATTTGACATAAAATTTTGTTTTAAAGATTTTACTTTTATAGGGAACGTTAAAATATAGCTATGTCCATGGGAATGACACAATCTTATCATCAATCTAAAGTCTTACCATATAGGATTTTTCTATTACCGAATAACATATCAGTTCAACCATGTCACTGAACAACTGTAAGATAAATAGCTGTTCATAGAAATATGTAATGAATTTTTGGTATTTGAGAATTTAATCTTAGGGTGAGGCGCTGAAATGTTAGCTTGGACTAAGAATATATAAATATATATATATATATATATATATATATATATATATATATATATATATATATAGATATATATATATATATATATATATATATATATATATATATATATATATATATATATATACATACATATATATACATATATATATAACGGATTTTGAGCGAAGCGAAAAATCTATTTTTGGGTGAGATGGCCATGTCGTCCTGATGGAAGTTCCTATAGGGTAGCTTCCAAGGGTATATTACAACTACGGCGATATTCCCAGAGAATTTACCTTAAGGTACCAGAATTCTAACTCCTGGAGCGAGTATCCCTCGTGAAAGGGTTATCGCGACATATCAGAGGACGTATTCTAGACACGCCACATGGCAATCTACATCCTGGACAGAGATTTCGTCTCGTAGGAGGTGATTGGCGAGAAACGAATTCGGGAAAGAAAAAGGGGAGCCGCTCCCAAGGCTTCCCTATCCTCCGATTCGTATGCGTGCCTGGCGCCAATCCTGGCGCCATCTGTATTCCTTGTAGCGTACACGAGGTGCTACAGATACTGTATGTAGGGAGGGGTCCTACAGCCCTTTGTTAGAAAGGCAAGGGCGGGTCCATCAGAACGACATGGCCATCTCACCCAAAAATAGATTTTTCGCTTCGCTCAAAATCCGTTTATTGGGCTCAAGCCATGTCGTCCTGATGGAAGAGTACCAGAGCATTACTGTATCTGTGGATTCTCAGAACGTGCCGTATTCCCCGGAGGTAATTTTTTCCCGGTCGACTAGACCTAGAGACCTAAGATGTTACCATTATACATCTTTTCAACTAACTATAAACTATGTTAGAGCTTCCTGCCCCCTACAGGGAAGAGTCCTATTAGACTCTGGAAAAGTTTCGAAGAGTACATATACCTATGTATGAATACCAGGCAAGCTAATATAGTGGTCTCGCCCTATATTGAGTAAAGCATAGTTTGTATAGAACCACTGCGACAATATATATTGACCAGTAATCCGCACAATACTTGTATTGGACAAAGGTTTATATCCGCATAGGAAGAAACTAATAAAACCGCCCTCGTCCCTTTATGGGACGGAGTCCTCCCATTAGGGGACTTACATAAACCAATGCAACATAGCTTGCATAAGAGAACAATTCTATCAGAATTATCCCAGATAAGATACATAGAATTAAATGCTCAATTATACCAATAAATTGACACAGGTGAAAGAGACGCAAGGTTCTCAAGAACAAGTTTATTGACAGACAATAAACAGACAGGTTAACAACAAATATATATATATATATATATATATATATATATATATATATATATATATATATATATATATATATATATATATATATATATATATATATATATATATATAAAGAGGATAACCCAAAACTTTAAGCATAAGTATGATAGTAAACAGAACTTGTTTATCTGAAAGAAAAACCATTAAACGCCACTTAATAAGATACCGAGGTATCAAGTCATAAAAGTCTGTATTACAAATCAATCACATTAGCGTTAGAAACGCTCGGCACACATGTCTGCACTTATGCTAGGTTCACCTTTGAAAGAAGGAATAGTCTATGTAGGCACTTGGTGCCCTCCTTTAGTTTGTAGTACAGTATGTATCTACACACTCACCCTGGACTTAATCGTCCCAATTAAGACCACTGTTCCTCGCAGAGTTAAACAGTAGGGTTAACTACACGACCCACTGCTACCACAGATCTCTTAAGTTCCTCTACTTGCTTCGCATAGTGGTGAAAGAACACCATGGAAGACTTCCAGCCCGTGTATGAACGGAGATGTTCAAAATCCATACAATTAAAGAAATTTAGGGATGAGGCAACTTTCCTCGGATCGTGACCTGCGGGTGTACTGTCAGGATCCGCTCTGCGAATAAAATATGTGATTTTCGCTCTGAGTTGATTCAGAGATAAATTTGAGCCTGATGTTTCTCCCCTGAATAGTTGACCACCCTTGAAGTCTGAAGTTCTACGAAGATAGACCTTTAGGCATTCTACTGGACATAGAGATGCATCTTCTTTCAGAGGGCAGATTCTCCAGGGACCCCACCTGTTGGTGGGTAACTCATTCTTGGCGAGAAACGTAGGATCCGGAAACAGGTTCAGATCCCCCCCATCCAGGGACTGAACACGACCTGCCTCTCTCGAGAGGGCTACGATCTCACTAACCCTGGCCCCGGAAGCGAGTGCAAATAGAAAAATAACTTTTTGCGTCAAATCCTTTAACGCACATTCTTCATTGCTCAACAGGGAGGCGAAATGAAGAACTTTGTCTAAAGACCTTGAGATGGGCTTTGGAGGTGCTGAAGGTCTGAGCCTAGCGCAGGGTTTCGGAACTTTATTAAAGATCTCGTTACCTAGGTCGATCTGGAAGGCAAATAAAATGGGTCTCATCAAAGCAGATTTACACACTGAAATCGTGTTAGCTGCCAACCCTTGGCCATGGAGGTGGATGAAGAAAGATAAGCAGAAGTCTGTTGAGATCTCCTGCGGATTCTTTGCCTTTACAAAGGCCACCCATTTTCTCCAAGATGACTCATATTGCCTTCTAGTCGATTTGCACTTATATTCTTCTAGGAAGTCTATGCTGGCTTTCGAAATCCCGAAACGCTTTCTCACCGCAAGGGCGAGAAAATCATGAGCTGCAGGGTCCGGGTTTTCTGTAATGAAGCGCAGACAGTCGACTTCTGGACTCGCTGGGTCAGAACTGGATGTGGTAGCGGCACAAACTTCATCTGTAGTTCCAACGCCAAGGGGAACCACATACTGTTCGGCCACTTGTGGGCCACTATTGCCGCTACCCCCCTTGAAGGATCTCAGTTTGTTGACGACCCTCAACAGAAGGTTGTGAGGAGGGAACAGATAAATCCTGGACCATCTGTTCCAGTCGAGGGACATCGCGTCCACTGCTTCCGCTAAGGGGTCCTCGTACGGGGACACGTACAGGGGCAACTTCTTGTTGTCTTTCGTCGCAAAGAGGTCTATCTGCAGTTCTGGGACTTGATTCAGAATGAAGGAGAATGATCCTGCGTCTAAGGACCATTCCGACTCTATCGGTGTGAACCTGGATAGAGCGTCCGCTGTCACATTGCGGACTCCTTGAAGGTGAACTGCCGACAGGTACCACTTCTTCTTTTCCGCCAATCGGAAAATGGCTAACATCACTTGGTTGAGAGGTGGTGACCTCGACTCTTGTCGATTCAAGCATCTCACAACCACCTCGCTGTCCATCACCAATCTTATGTGGATCGAGTGACGCGGGGAGACTTTCTTTAAGGTAAGGAGCACTGCCATAGCTTCTAGAAAGTTTATATGAAAGGTCCTGAATAGCTTGGACCAAGTCCCCTGGACTTTTTTCCGATGAGAGTGACCTCCCCATCCCTCCTTTGAGGCGTCTGAGTGAATCGTCATCGACGGGGGAGGTGGCTGAAGAAGAACCGACTTCTTTAGATGTCTGGCTTGGGACCAAGGCCTGAGAAGAGTACGTAGCCGAGGCGGCACTGGTCTTCTCAGATCTCTTCGCGCGTTTGATGCATACCTTCTCCAAACTCCGGTTGCATCCTTTAGCTGTGCGCTTAGCACTGGGTCTGTCACTGAAGCAAACTGGAGAGAGCCTAGTACCCTCTCCTGTTCCCGTCTTGATATCCTTTCGGAATCTAGAAGTCTCTTGACAGAGCCCGCTATCTCCTTCCTTTTCTTCGTCGGGATGGAGAAACTGTGTGACAAAAGGTCCCAGTGGATTCCCAGCCACTGGAACCTTTGGGATGGAGAAAGTCGAGACTTTTTTCTGTTGATCTTGAAGCCTAGGTACTCTAGGAACTGGATCACCTGACTGGAAGCTTGCAAGCATTCGGTCTCGGATGCTGCCCACACCAGCCAGTCGTCCAGGTAGGCTACTACCTGAATTCCCTTTAGGCGTAATTGTTTGAGAGCTGCGCTCGCAAGCTTCGTGAAAATCCTTGGGGCTATGTTTAGCCCGAATGGCATGGCTCTGAAGGCGTATAGTCTCCGTTGTAGCCTGAACCCTAGGTAGGGGGAGAGTCGACGGCTGATTGGAATGTGCCAATAGGCGTCTGACAAGTCTATAGAGACTGAGTATGCCCTCTTGGGCAGTAAGGTCCTTATGTGTTGCAGTGTTAGCATCTTGAATTTGCAATTCACTATGAACTTGTTGAGTGGCGACAAGTCCAGAATGACTCTGAGCTTTTCCGAGTCTTTCTTGGGAACACAAAACAGCCTCCCTTGGAATTTGATGGACTTCACCTTTCGGATCACCTTTTTCTCCAACAGTTCTTGAACGTACTCCTCCAGAACGGGGGTGGAGTGTTGGAAAAACCGAAGGCACGGGGGTGGAGTGCTGTACCAGCTCCAGCCCAGTCCATTCTTGAGTAGGCTTTGGGCCCAGGGATCGAAGGTCCAGCGATCCCAAAATTTCATCAGTCTCCCTCCTACCGGTATCGTTTCACTTGGACTGCCGTCCTGAGGTCTTGCCTCCCTGACCACGACCACCTCTGAATCCCCTTCCCCTTGAGGGGCACCTAGACGAGCCTCTGGCTGCTCCTCTAGGTTTTGCACGAAAGGAAGAAGACTGTCCTTCGAACATTGGGGTGAATGTGGATGACTGACCTGGCACAGCCTGGGCTACCCACTGAAAAGTAGTCGGGGTTTGTGCCACCATCTGGGGCACTGGAGGCAATGGCAATTGCAGTTGCTGTTGCTGTCTAAAAGGCTTGGCTGACCGAGACGGTAGCCTAGTCCTCATATTCTTCCTCTTTGGTTGAGGACCCTCATCCGGGGAAGATTTTCTTTTGATAGCCAGGCCCCACTTCTGGAGAAGGTTTCTATTCTCCACGGCGGCCTTATCAACAACCTCTTTGACCACATCGGTAGGGAAAAGGTCTTTTCCCCAAATGTTGGAGGAGATTAACTTCCTTGGCTCGTGTCTCACCGAGGCCCCGGTGAACACGAACTCCCTGCAAGCTCTCCTTGCCCTGACGAAGCTATAAAGGTCCTTCGTCACTGTGGCTAGGTGAGACTTAGCCACTACCATGAACATTTCATGGACCTTGGGGTCACTTGCCATCGTCTCAAGAGTAGTCTGATGAGACATTGAGGCAGCCAGTCTTTCTTTTGTCTCGAACTCTCTTCGTAAAAGAGAGTCGGACAGCTTGGGGAGGTCCTCGCCGAATTGCCGTCCGGCAATATCAGCCTCCAACTTTCCCACTGAGAATGTCAGATGGACATCCTTCCAGTCTTTGTGGTCCATAGGCAGGGCCAGCGACAAGGGTTTACACTCCTCCAGGGAGGGGCAAGGCTTGCCGGCCTCGACTGTCTTTAGGACAGCCGCAAACCCTTTCTGTAAAAAGGGGAAGGCTCTAGCAGGAGAGGACACAAAAGAAGGGAGCTTCTTGTTCAAATGCAGCTACCTTCGAGTTAGAGAAGCCCCTCTCTTTCATCGAGGATGAAAGTAGGGCTTGAGCCTTAGCGTGGTCCATAATTATGACCTCCTTCGGCTCTGTCTCCTCCCTTGAAGCTGGTTCTTTTCTCAGCCGGACATAGCAGTCCGGATATGATGCCTTGCTGGGCCAAAATTCCACCTCCTCTAGTGGAACTGAACCCAGCTTATCCGAGATGACGATCTTTCCAGTCGTCATTGGCATGTGCTCAGCATACCTCCAGGGGTTAGCATCTGAGCATACGGGAAGGTCTTTCACATTGAGCCCTTTCCGGGGTCCACGTGATTCTGCCAGGGACTGCATACGCAGTTCCATAGCAGCCGCCTTCTCCTGATTCTCCTTCTGCATTTGTTGGATCATTCCAACAATCGAAGAGAGGGCCTGTCCCAGTTCTACTGGGAGACCGGCCGATGTTGAGGGGATAGGATCCGGAATCTGAACCAGAATAGCCGACACCTCGTCGACCTCATCCTCTACGACATCCGGGGTTTGAACTTCATCCTGACCTTCTGCCAGGAGGTCTTGTTCCAAACGTTCGTCCAGGTCAGACATCCTGTCATCTAACTGGATGTCTTGCATCGCAACTGCGACTTCCACATCCACCTGGACTTGATCTTGAGGGATCTCCTCTTGAGGCTGGGGAATCACTGCATCAGCTGATGCCTGGGGAAAAAGATACGCCCTCATCTTCTCACTTGGAAGATAAGGGCCAGAGGTGTTCTTCTTGAAGCCCCTTACCCAAGTACGAAGCTTTTCCCTTGCTATATCCCTTGATTCCGCCGTTCTAGGGGAATCAAAAGCCTCAGTAATCAGGTTAGTGCATACAGTACATACCTGAGGGTCCCAATACTGGAGATCATCCTTGGAGACAGCGCATGCTGCATGTCTCCTACAACACTCATGTCCGCAGAGGTTCTTGCTGCGGACATTGCAGAAAACATTTCCGCACTTCGGAGGGTCCTCCTGTAAAGAGAAGAAATTTCCATGAGTATCAAGTGAACTATGTATCACTGGATATGCATAGTATAGCATAACAATTCATAAAGGAAAGACACACACTTGTGTTTCCCTCACAACCCATTGTTGCAGCCTTCCAGATAATAAAATCAAAAATGGTTTATCTCTTCTAGAGTAACCAATGCAAGGTTTCCAGAGGAAACAGGTGGAGCTCACACCTAAGCAATGATTTTAAAATCCTGGATAATAGACAGGGAAGAACTGAGCTTCCTATCTGAGGGCAACAGCAAAGGGGCGTGCAAGAAAACACAATAGTGTTAGAAGACACAGTGCTGTACCAAAACCCTTACTATAGTTTTCCTCTTACTGTATATGCTATACAGAAGAATACTAGTACAGTATAGGGGGATGTGTGCCGGCCTGCCTTTGCCGGCCGGCACACACCACAACTAGCTTTAAAGTATACTACTTAACAGCTATAGGGCGGCAGCACTCTGGTTCAAATGCCTGTGCCGGTCGGCAGCAACTGCCGGCCGGTAACAGCCAGTGTTGGCCGGCAATGGCTGCCGGCCAGCAACTACACAAGGTAGTACCCAGCTGCCGGCCACACTCTGGTGACCGGCAGACAAGGGCTGACATAAGCCGGCCGGCAAAGGTACAAGACCGATGCCAGCCGGCAGCAAAAGAACCAGAGGACTACACCTGCCCGGCTGCCGGCCTCATAGGCCGGCAGCCGGGACAGGTACAGCACTTAGAAGAAAAATAGAATGGATGCCGGGATAAGAGTGTACACAACCTCCAAGCCCGGCAACCGAAAGAGTGCATATAAGGAAGGGGAGAAACTAATTCAGGCTTCCTTGACCCATGCCGTCCGGCTCTGCCGGCAGGCATGGATGAGGGACCAAGAGAGGTCCGGGCAGCACTCGAAAACATAAGACCCTTGCCGGCCAGCAGCTCTGCCGGCCGGCAAGGGGCTGAGTCAATTCCACATCCTAACCTATACTAGGTCCAGAAGTAGAACGACGTACAGTACAGTAAGACCCCTGCCGGCCAGCTCTGCCGGCCGGCAAGGGGCTGAGTCAATTCCACATCCTAACTTATACTAGGTCCAGATGTAGAACGACGTACAGTACAGTATGAAGAAAGAGGGGGAAGGGACAAGAGGGTCCTGCCAACCTTGCTTTAGTGACAGATCACCCGCAGCCAAGAAACTTATCTTAGCCTAAGGGAGATCTAAGGGGAAAGGCCAGCAATACTTGCCAGCTTCCAGAGCACCAAAGCAAGGAAGGCGTTGCTACTCCCAAGGGAAGAACTTATCCTCCCGCGAGAACAGCAATAGGACTAGTCTGGTAGATCACAAAAGAAGGAATCATATCCACAGAAACCTTCGGTAGTGACCTAAGGGAGCTAAGCTCCCTTTGTATGTGTTAGGTCAGCGAGGGGGACTCAGCCCCAAGCCAGACAACACAGACTCAGACTAAAAACTCTGTTGTTCTGTCCCTCTTGAACCATAACTACAGGAACAGGAAGGTACAGTAACACCCTAGTATAGTTTTATCGAAAATTAATTCGGAAAAAACCACTTAGGGATAAGCCCAAGGCTTAAACAGAGGGAAAGGGATTGCATACCTTCTCCGAAGAAAAGAAAGCAACCGGGGAGAATGATAAAGTATACTAAGGCTCCAAAAGCAACTAGCCTAGGCACCAAGAGAATCGATTACCTAATTCACCGAAACTCACTCGTATACTATCTTGGAAATATTCCACACAGTCTAAAATGTATAAAATATAGCCTAAAGCTTCAATAAAATTTTGATTACACTCGGCAAAACGATAATCATGCATGAAGTACTAGGACCAAACGACTAGGCTACATGGCCTAGCGTAGGCCAGAATGGCGAATACTTCGCCAAATAATACTAAGCACGAAAGGAAATCCTATGTAATGCTAAATAGCTAAAATTTATTAAAGCAAAACAACCAGGAATGTCGCTCTGACTAACTAACTTATACCTAGCGAGCGACAGCGTCCAAGACGTCTCTGGTAGGCTACGGCTCTTGTATCAAAGATTAATCCTATTAATCACTCAAAATTTTACCAAGAGCCTACATTTATACATAACAGACACTATACTCAACTTATCAGAAGCCGACGAAGACGAAGAAGCCATGAAAAGTCGAATAAATCCAAGATTTGCGAGAAAAACAGGAAAAAACACCGAGTTGTTAAGCTACGCAAAAAGGAATACAGATGGCGCCAGGATTGGCGCCAGGCACGCATACGAATCGGAGGATAGGGAAGCCTTGGGAGCGGCTCCCCTTTTTCTTTCCCGAATTCGTATCTCGCCAATCACCTCCTACGAGACGAAATCTCTGTCCAGGATGTAGATTGCCATGTGGCGTGTCTAGAATACGTCCTCTGATATGTCGCGATATCCCTTTCACAAGGGATACTCGCTCCAGGAGTTGGAATTCTGGTACCTTAAGGTAAATTCTCTGGGAATATCGCCGTAGTTGTAATATACCCTAGGAAGCTACCCTATAGGAACTTCCATCAGGACGACATGGCTTGAGCCCAAAAATATATATATATATATATATATATATATATATATATATATATATATATATATATATATATATATATATATATATATACATGTATACATATATATATATATATATATATATATATATATATGTATATATATATATATATATATATATATATACATATATATATATATATATATATATATATATATATATTTATATATATTTATATACATATATATATATATGTATATATATATATATATATATATATATATATATATATATATATACATATATATGTATATATATATACATACTGTATATATATATATATATATATATATATATATATATATATGCATATATATATATATATATACATATATATATATATATATATATATATATATATATATATATATATATATATATATATATTAGATTTCCATTTCCAGCGCTCTTCCTAAATTGTGTTATATTATAGATATCCTCTGTCTTCAAGTTAACGTTAAGGTACAGTTGTCTGCATGAATTCTAGTACACACTAAGGTGGGAGAGAAGTACAATAATGATGTAAGAAATAACTTTACAATAGAAATAATGGAACACCTGAGTCGGTGCCAAACGTAACAATAGAAGTGAGGAAAGCATTAAAAGGCATGGAAATAAGCAAAGCAGAAAGAGACGATGACCTAACAGTAGATTTATCAACATTTGTAGGAGATAGTAGTAAAATGCTCTATACCTACAGCTTCGGAAACTTTATCCTTAAAATAATTAAAAAAAAAAAAAAAAAGACCTGAAAAAAAAAAATTACCACTAGGTTTACTATCGGTAATACAGTCATTATATTGGGCTAAATAAAAGACAGCTAGACTTTAATCAACCAAGAGAGCAGGCAAGCTTTAGAAGCTGGTATTCAACAACTTCCATATTCCTGTAAATAACCAGCTAATGAAAAACTCGGCAGATTACAACAAACCACTATGTGTGGCATTTACAGACTAAGAGAAAGCTTTTGATTCTGTCAAAACCTCAGCTATAAGGAAAGCCCTACAAAAACTAGGAATAGAAGAATCTTACGTCCGAATATTTGAAGATATCAATACGGGAAGTACAGTAATCCTAAAACTACATAAAGGTAGTGGAAAATTTCGATTGCGAATTTTCTGAATTATTCACAGCGTGCCAAGAAGTTTTTAAGAAATTAGACTGAGAAAACCTTAAAATTCACATTAACGAGGGATACTTTACAACTAAAGATTTACAGATGACACTCTTATTTAGTGAATCATGAGAAGAATTTCAGATGATAAAAGACTCGAAGAGAGAAAACTAAAATGTACGACTGACAAGTAAAACTAAGATAATGTTCAATGAAAATGCAGAGACAAGTAAGTGTTAAGGACAAGCCTCTAGAGATAAATAACAAATATACGTACTTAAGACAGACAGCAAGCGTTTCCCCAGGGACAAAAAATCCAAATTATAAGAAGGATATACATACGACGGATCTTTTGGTAAACAAAATGAGATTTTGAAATGTGAAATGCAACTTTCGCCATAAAGAAAAGGATTTAATCATTTGGTCCTACTAGTTTTAACTCATGCATCCTGAACTTGCAGCATAACTAAATACAAAGAATGTAAGCTAGTTGCAAAAAAAAAAAAAAATAAGGAAAGCCTAATATGGGAGAATAACACTAGGACACACACAAACAAACAGAATAAAAAAAAAAACATGCATAAGACAGTAAACTAAAATAAAGAATATTAAACAGGAAATAGAAATGGACATGTGCATGATATATAAAGCAAAGACCAGTTAATAAATGTTCAATGAGAATAACAAAATAAGTCCCTAGAAATTGCAAAAGGAGCAGGGGAAGGAGAAAAAAAGAGGATGGATTCACGAGCTAAGAAAAGTTGCTGGTATAGACTAGCATAGAAAGTCTATAAACCGATTGGAGAGGATGGTCATGTCTGAGGGCTTTGCCCGACCAGTGGACTACTGCATCAAATTCTGATAATAATGATTTTACATACACAAGCGCGCGCGCACACACACACACACACACACACACACACATATATATATATATATATATATATATATATATATATATATATATATATATATATATATATATATATGTATATATATACATATAT
>NC_090732.1:51302743-51327743 GCF_036898095.1 Palaemon carinicauda | reverse complement strand
AAAGTATGACACCTCAAAAGAGAGGTCAGAGAACATCCAATGCTACATGCATGGGTCCTCAAAACAAAGATTATAGAAAATATAATATTGAAACCATCGCATCTCAAAGAGAGGTCAAAGAACACCCACTGCTAAAAATATGGCACCTCAAAACAGAAGGTACAAGAACACCCAATCCTAGAAGTATGGCACCTCAAAACGCAGTTTGAAGAATATTTAATGCTACAAGTACGGCACCTAGAAAAAGGGGTCAATGAACATCTAATCCTCGAAGTATGGATCTTCAAAATAGAAATTATAGAACATAGAATGCTGTATGTATGGCACCTCAAAACAGAGGTTAAAGAACAGCAAATGCTAGAAATACGGTACCTGAAAACACTAGTCAAAGAACATCAAATGCTAGAAGTTTGACGACTCAGAGGTCATAGAATATCCAATGCTACAAGTATGGCACCTCAAAACTGAGGTTGAAGAAACGCTAATGCAACAAGTATGGCATCACAAAATAGAAGTCAAAGAACATCTAATGCTAGAAGTACGGCATCTCAAAACATAGGTGAAAAAACATCTAATGCTAGAAATGTGGTTGCTCAAAACAGAGGTAAAAGAAAATATAATGCTAACAGTATGGTATCTCAAAACAGAAGTGAGAGAACATCCAATTCCAGACGTATGGCACCTCAAAAAAAGAGGTCAAGGAACATCTAATGCTAGAAATATGGTATCTCAAAACAGAAGTGAGAGAACATC
The DNA here is from genome assembly GCF_036898095.1 of Palaemon carinicauda. Taxonomy (NCBI): domain Eukaryota; kingdom Metazoa; phylum Arthropoda; class Malacostraca; order Decapoda; family Palaemonidae; genus Palaemon; species Palaemon carinicauda. The sequence continues at coordinate 51,326,990 of NC_090732.1, read as the reverse complement.
CAATTCTAGAAGTATGGCAGATCAGCACAGATGTCAAGGTACATCTAATGCTAGAAGTATGGCACTTCAACAGAGAGGTCAAAGAACATCTAATGATATACGTATTTCACTTTAAAAGAGAGGTCAAAGAACACCTAATGGTATAAGTAAAGCACCTAAGAAAAAAAGAGGTCATAGAACATACAATGCTACACGAATGACACTTATAAACAGATGTCAAAGAATATCTAATCCTAGAAGTATGGCACCCCAAAACAGAGTTTAAAGAACATCTATTGCTAGAAATATGGTAGTTACAAACAGAGGTCAACGAACATCTAATACTAGAAGTATGGAACCTCAAAACAGAGACCATAGAATATCCAATGATTCAAGTATTGCACATCAAAACAGATGTCAAAGAACATCTAATACTTGAAGTATGGTATCTCAAAACGGGTCAAGGAACATCTAATGCTAGAAGTATGGCACTTCAAACGAGAGGAACATTTGATAATATACGTATGACACTTTAAAAGAGAGGCCAAAGACCACCTAATGCTCTAAGTATAATGTCTTAAAACAGAGATAAGATAACATCTAATGCTACAAGTGTGGCACTTAAAAACAGAGATCAAAGAACATCTAATCATAAAAGTAAGGCACTTCAAAAGAAAGACCAAAGAAAATCTAATGCTATAAGAATATCTCAAAACAGAGGTCAGAAGTATAATACTCCAAAAGGGAGGTCAAAGAATACCTAATGTTATAACTATGGCATCTCCAAACAGAGGTCAAAGAACATTAATTTGTAAAAGTATAACACTTCCTAGCAGATATTAAAGAACATCTAAAACTAGAAGTATGGCACTTCCAAACATAAGTTGAAGAACATCTAATGATATAAGTATGGTATCTCAAAACATAGGTAAGTTAACAACCAATGATAGAAGTATGGCACTTCAAAACAGATGTTTAGGAACATCTAATACTACAGGTATGGCACTTCAAAACAGATGTAAAAGAAAATATAATGCTACAAGTATGGCACTTCAAAACAGATGTTAAAGAACATCCAATGATAAAAGTATTGCACCTCAAAACAGAGGGCAAAACCCATTTAATATTAGAAGTATAGCACTTCAAAAAAGAGGTCAAAGAACATCTAATGATATAAGTATGGTACCTCAAAACAGATGTTAAAGAATATCTAATGTTAGAAGTATGGCACTTCAAAGCAGGTGTTAAGAAACACCTAATGCTGAAAGTATGGGACTTCAAAGCAGAGGTCAAAGAATATCTAATATTATAGATAAATATATTATTGGAATAAGGAAAAATACCAAGATTCTTAGCTTTAGTTTAAAAATAAATGACAAGATTCCGAGATTCATGTCACAACATCTTGACATCAATCGCAGGTAAAGGAAGGTGATTATGATCAAAAGAAATTACGGAAAGGCTAAAAAACAATGAACTCCTAATAGAGAGCCTCGACTACTGTATTTACATAAGGTCTCTAATCGACCTCTGAACGTTATGCTAAAGTCTCGATGAGGCCAATGCTAAGTCGAGGTTATAGTCTTGTCTCTACCATGCCCTCTGAATGCATGCTTTATTCTTTGCATCATGCAGGAGTGTTAGATCATGAATTGTTTGTGAGGCTGTAGCCTCAGGTGGTGCTGTGCCCATTAAAGTTACCAATAACAAGATTTGCCTTGTTTTCTAGTCGGTGAGTTTGCAGCCAGGAGAAGTTTGTTGTTGGTGTTTTATTTACACTCGTGGTGGTAATGTGTTCATTGTCCACCTGGAGGATTTCCAGCTAGCCATCCGAGATGTGTGTGTGTTGTTCAGAATGATGTATTTATCTCGGACAAAGATAACACTTCCATGAACAGGAGTTGAATGGGATATTACTAGATGCAGGTAAGGTATTCTTGGTAGAACGAAATTGTTATGCGTTTCCTGTAGACAGAGCAAAGTGGTCAAGAAGTTCCTATTAGATCGCAGATATTCCTTTAGCATTGAAACTTATGATCCTGAGATTTGGTCGTCGTCTTGTTTAGGGGTCGAGGATCGATACTTTTACCACCCCTTTATAGGCTCAGCACTGTGCGTGTTGTTGCAGTTGGTCTCTTGTAACAACGTTAAAATATATAATGTCATATATAAACTATGAAGAGACTTAGTCAGCCTTTTTAACATAAAACTATTCGTTGCAAGTTTGAACTTCTTTATTTATAACGATTTAACTTCATGATTGGTGGGATCATTCCACAACCTGGTCATATCTGGATTAAAGCTAGAATGTTGTGTAGTAATGAGCCTTATGATGAGGAAGGGAAACGGAAATGAACAATCTCATGGGTGGATATAACGACGATCAAGGACTGGCTAATGAATGTCTAGAATTCTTAAAAAATAAGATATATAATTGGGTGTTTTACAGATATTCCATATCAAATTTAATATTATAACAAAAGGTGAAGCCACCAGGTTTAATTAAGGGGGAAGCAATTTGTGCGATTGATTCGATGTTCTAAAGTAATTGGAGTAGAAAACTGTTTTAGTCTTGCTTGCCGACATAATAATAGGAATAGTAAATACTAGTATTCATGAGAGTAAGATTCTTAAATCTGATAGAAAATTTATAGAAATTTTGTCTGACTACAATACACTCTCTCCCGATAATTCAATTGATATAAAGTAAACTCTGAAATGGAAGTACATTAAGAGAGCTTTGAAGCTTGTGTTCCAGTCATTCTTTGAAACATGATACACTATGCCGTATGTCGGGCCTGTAGTTTGTCTGGTGACTACAGGCTACACAGGGGTGTAGCCCGGCCGAATTACCGCATAGGCAAACTAGGCATTTGCCTAGGGCCCCGCGCATTTGGGGGCCCCTCGATCCAAGGGGTTCAGGGGCTCATCCAAGACTGCGCACATGGTGCAAGTGCAAAGGGGTCCCTACCTAAAAAGTTCAAGTGTTTGGAGAGTAAAATTTATTTTTGAAAATTAATCATAACAAAAATAAATAATGAAATAGAATAAAATAAAAATAAATAAACCTAACCATAGATGGCAACACTCAACACGCCTTTGTTTACATCAAAACGGTTGTGTTTTCCCGCTAATGGGTAAGTATGGGAGATTCCTCTCCAATTTTCTGTTGTAATTACACGTTATCTAGACTTGTACTGTGACAAATTAACTGAAGTGTTGTTGATAGACATTGATGTGTATGGATAAATGTTTGTTTTCGCCTCTAAATGTTAGGGGAGGTACCTGATAGGGTTACTTGACCAATAAAGACGCATGGACCAGTAAAGATGCATTTTTGGAAAAAATACTATAAGAAAACTTAAAAACGCAAACTGACTTCCGTTTGTAGGTTTTAAAAGCACTTTGTCCTGTCTTTAAGTCTTTATCATTTCAATAACAGATCTCTATTACTCTAGAAGTTATTGAGGTCGAAGTGCAAAAATGTTCCAAACCATGCAATTTCTTAGCAAAATGCTAAGGATTTGCTATTTTACTATTAGTGCTACCACTGTTTCTTTTCTTTAAAGATATAATTAGATAAGCGTAATGGTAAATGATAATGAAAATGGAATTATTATGTTAAAGGAGATGTGTATAAAATGGCAAAGATTTGATTATCTAGAAATACTGTACTTTGAGCTTCTATTTTTGATATGAATGATTTACTGATTATTATAGGCTTAATGGCAAAATATGATATAAACGGAATGATAACAGTGGCTGTGTTGAATGTAATAGGTGTAAGGTTATAAGTCATTACTTTATCTAACAATTCTTTACTTTCTTGAGTTTATATGATTTGATAGTCTTATGCATGATGCAATGATAACAATAATGGTCAGTGATATATAAAGGGAATGATACTGCTGTAGTGGTTATGCTGAATATAGTAGGTACATGATGTCACTACTTTAATAGCCTAATCTAGTAATACTGTGCTGTCTTGAGCTTTTTCCCTTTAAAATGCATGATTTAACAAGATAGTTATAATGGCTGTTGGTAAATGGTTTTGATTGCCTTGATGTACTTTCCCTATTAAATTTAATCTAAATAGCCAGAATGTATTTAATTAGACCTTAAACAGGCTCACACAGACACCCCCCACCCCACCCCCAAGCTGGAAGGGGTTGCTTTGCTTACCCGTAACTCAAAGGGGCCCCGCCAACCTGAATAGCCTAGGGCCCGGAGACTTCTTAATCCGGCCCTGGACCGTGTAGGAGCCTTTTGGGGGGGGGGGGGAGGCTGAAGTATGATAAGGCGCTAGAATGCTTAGATGTGATTTCTTGGCATCTGACTGCAGATTGTAGCAACAACAAAATCATGTTTTAAGGAAGATTTTTCTGTGACCAGTTATACTGTTGGCACACAGTGACTCTCATGAAACACCGGTAGGCCTACTTGATGAATTTACCAAAAACATGTCAACGATTTTTATTCTTTGCTGAAAAGTCAATGAAATATCGATCAAGTTAGGGCTACTAGTTTTCTAAACCTGCTCTGCATATACTTACGATTTACTAATATACTGTATCTATCATTTGATATTCTGTTCCAATTTTCAACGGCTTTTATATTTCTATTTTCGTCCAATTTCTGGTTAATATAACAAAATTACCTAATCCTTACATATTGATAATCATGTTATTTGTCTTTGCTGTTAAACAATGATGATATAGTATATATTTATATATATATATATATATATATATATATATATATATATATATATATATATATATATATATATATATATATATATATATATATATACGCATATATATATATTTATTTATATATATATATATATATATATATATATATATATATATATATATATGTATATGTATATGTATATATATATATATACATATACATATATATATATATTTATATATATATATATATATATATATATATATATATATATATATATATATATAAATGTGTGTGTGTGAATATATACATATGTTCATATATATATATATATATATATATATATATATATATATATATACATATACATATATATGTGTATATATATATATATATATATATATATATATATATATATATATATATATATATATATATGTATATATATATATATATATATATATATATATATACATATATATATATATATACATATATATATATATATATACATATATATATATATATATATGTATTATAAAGGGATTGATTAATTGATTGATTAAGAGTTATCTAGCACCCTGACATCTAAGGTCATTGACGCCGTACTATAAGAGGGAAAAAATAAGAATGGGACTTGCCAGAGGAGATAACATACAAAAGGTGAATGTAGTAATTATCTGCATCATTAAGACCCAATTGAAGGATAAAGAAAAGTTGAATATAGACGGTTGTAGAATGTCTAATAATAATAGAAAATATTAAATAGATTATTGATTACAGTAAAGAAAGAATTGGAGAGTGTAGTAGTCGAAATAAACAAGTGGAAACTGCAGTCATGCGTCTATGTGGTTTAAAACAGACAATGAAAAAAATAAACTTAAAATATGAATAATTTATGCATATGTAAACAAAATTAATGAAGCAGATGAACTGGAAAATATAAATAGGTCAATAGGAGAACAATTGCTGATAAGAAATACTGTGGCGGTTCTCTCCATTTACAAAACTGAATATGATGTGCTCTCATTTCATTGAGGCTAATTCCATCATCATGCTCACATCAGTCTAAAAGATAACCCAACACATTTGACCAAAGTTTCTTTGCAACATATAATACATATTAAAGTTTCTCGCTAATAATGTAAGCAAGGTTGAAAATGCTCAAATTAAAATAAAATTTCATGGGTTAATAAATAGATGATGTTTGTACAAAACAAATAATGCAGAACATTTTGGAAATTGAAGAGAACAAGATACAAGAGTGAATATGATGCAAAATTCTCCTTAGCCTAGAGCTGGTGAACTTATAACTTTTGAATTAAAATATTCATGAAAACCTGTTTAAATGCAAAGAGAGGAACTTATTCCCAGCTTAGCAATTATTTATGAAAATACTATTATGGTTTACACAAAAAAATAATTAATCAAATGAATATATATGAATTTTAACTTAAGTTTTAATTCCTCACAATACGCCAATATTCCTTATTTTTATGGGATTTTTTTTTTATTAATAATCCTTCAAAATTCATATTCTATTCTAAAGTTGATGTAAAATATACAGTTAATACATATTTATTAAAGGATTTTATAATTTTTATATGAGGTAATCTAAATAAAAAGGAAAAAACAAACCACAACAGGTTGCCAAAACTGATACCTTAGTTTAATTTCAATTGATTTTACTGTCGATTATAAATGTGTTAAAATAAAACTCTTAAGACTATAGATTTTTGTTGATAGTCAGAAGAGAAAAAATCCAAAACTGATTTCTTATTAGAAGGCCTAGACACCTTTTGAACTTAACTTTTAACATAGCAAATATCCTGAGAATGCTCTATGGTCTATTTTGACACATAGCTAAGGCCGTCTACGTCTATTTTGACATCGTGGCTACGTCACTAATTACAGCCTTAATATTTGATTGATAAATATCAAAATCCTTCCTCAAACCAAAACTGCAAGAAAGATATGGAATTAAAGTAAAGGGTCAACATTATTAGACGTCATTGAGTTAAGTGTCATCAGCATTCTTCTTAATAGATTGCCAATCTCAGGTTTCATGCTTTAGGCTCGTAATTCTCTCTCTCTCTCTCTCTCTCTCTCTCTCTCTCTCTCTCTCTCTCTCTCTCTCTCTCTCTCTCTCTCTCTCCCCAAACGTATATCACCATTTCTAAAACAACTAAGAATCTGATTCTAATAAAGAAAAAAAAATATGTATTCAGTTATTACACCCTACTTCAACCCTTGTCTCTTATCCGGGCTTAGAAAGGGGATGGGTTTGAAGGTCACTCGTGAATGGCAGAGGCAAGGGATCGTGACAATGCCCTAACTAGCAGGAAAATACCCTAGAGAGTAACTATACATCCATATGATCAACGCCCAGGTCCTCTCTTCAACCAAGTTAGAAGCAAGGAGGGCCAGGCAATGGCTGTTAGTATATCTATAGGGACTCCCAAATACCCCATCTCGAGCTCATAAGGATGGTGAGTTTGCAGACACTAAAAAAACTGAACACTTCGGCAGATGGCCAGGAAGGGACGTAAGCTAGTTAAAACTCCGAGACGTATGGAAAGAATAATGATGGTAATAACACTAAGCAACAGAAAAAGAGCAACATATATATGAGAGCATACAAAAATAGAAAATATTCTAACAAGAAAAAGAAATGGACATGAACAAGAAATATAATGAGATTGACAGACAATAGATGAACATTAAGAATAATGGGACGGTTACGTAGAGATTGTGGAAGAAGAAAAAGAAGTAAGAGAAGACGATGGATTGACGAGATAGGAAAAATTGTCAGAGGCCTTTGTGCTCCAGTGGACTAATATCAGTTGATGATATATATACATATATATACATATATATATATATATATATATATATATATATATATATATATATATATATATATATATATATATATATATACATGTATATATATATATATATATATATATATATATATATATATATATATACATACATGTATATATATATATATATATATATATATATATATATATATATATATATATATATATATATATAAATAATAGGGGAGTAATATATGGACAAGAAAATAAAATTGATTAAAAAGGTGAACTGGAAAATCTGATAGGATTAAATACTCTGGTGGTTCTCTCCATGTAGACAACTGATTATGATGTGCTATTATTTCATTGAGGCTAAATCCATCCTCATGCACACATGCAACACATTTTACCTAAGTTTGTTTTCAACATATAATAGACTTTCAAGTTTCTTTCTAATAATGAAAGCAAACTTAAACATGCTATAAAAAGAAGCAAATTTCAAGAGACCATATTGGAAAGTGAATAGAACAATATAAACACTGAGTGGATATGTTGCAAAATCCTTCCTATCATTTTAGTGAGATCGGTGTTACTGTATGAACATGAATCGTGCTATGAGAATGAAACAAGGTCCCACAGATTTTTAAGACTTGAGAATAAAGCCTTCAGAAGAACATTGAGAGTTAAATAATTTTGTGCGTGAAAGATAGTAGATTCTGAGCGTTAATATTTTAAGGCAGAATACCTCTGATCAACATCGAAATACCAATAACACAAGAAAATTGGAAAATATAAAACAAATGGGATAGTGAACTAAGGAGCTATCTCCGAGAGAGAGAGAGAGAGAGAGAGAGAGAGAGAGAGAGAGAGAGAGAGAGAGAGAAAATATACTTAGATACCTCAACAGAATATGCACACGAGTTACTGGTGTACTATGGCAGAAAGTCGAACGAGGCGTGGGATTAACTGGTTGATTTACTTACGACACATTTATTCATATAGATAGAATAAACCATTGAATACACGAGCTACGCAATAGAGCAGTCGGTATTCCATGTAAACCAAAAGATTCACCATTTTTGTGTTTCTGTGTGTTTTCAATAGAATTTTCCTTATGAAATCCCATTAAATGTATTTCTGGTATAGCTAATTATCTAATGATACTTTAATATACACATATAAGCACGTAAGCATGCATATTAAAAAACATTGTGAAAAGAGAGATACTGAAGTATATATTCCGAGTACGGCTGACAAAGGTTGAAAACAGTAAAACATATCCACTGATGAATATAAACAGACCGGCCAAATACGCACATGAACAAATATGAGTTAAAAAACCTTGTATTTTTTAAAAATTCCAAGTTCACTATAAAACTGATATAAACTGCTAAGACTCTATTGTGAAATATGTGAAATAATCAATAATAATCATCATCATCATCTCGTCCTACTCCTTTGACGTAAAACAAGTCTCGGTTAGATTTCGCCAGTTGTCTCTATCTTGAGCTTTTAAATCAATACTTCTGCACTCATCATCTCTTACTTCACATTTCATAGTCTTTAGCCATGTAGGCCTGGGTCTTCCAACCTTTTAGTTCCTTGTGGATATCAGTTGAAACTTTGGTGAACTATTGTCTCGTGGGGATTGCCCTCGCCATGATCTCATCTGCATATGGCCCTAGACCTAGAGTAATCTTTCTTATAGTTTAATTTTTAATCCAGTCCTGCCATTTAGCTCCTAATATTCTTCTGAGGGCTTTGTTATGAAATCTACAAAATCTATTGGATATATTTCCATTGTCATACAACCAGGCATGTCCATGCAGTAACACCGATTTCATTAAACTGATATACAGTCTGATTTATACATGTAATTTTAGGCAATTCGATTTCTAAATTTTACTCAGCCTATCTATTGTCTGATATGTTTTTTCAATCTTTCATAAACTCAAATTCTAACGATCCGGTATTAGATATAGTTCCTAAATATTTAAATGATTCCAATTCATTAATCTCTTCCCTTTCTAATGATATTTCATTTTCCATTGCATATTCATTTTGTTTCATCATCATTGTCTTTCTTCTATTTATTTTCAGCCCAACCTATTGTGACATTTAATACATTCTGGTAAGCAGGCTTCGCAAGTCCTCTTGGGTTCTGCAAATAAGAATAGCGTCATCAGCATACTCTAAGTCAATAATGGGAAAGTGCCATTATTTGATGAAACTCACTTCTCAAAATAGTGCACAATGGCAATGCAGGGCCGCACTAAATAGACTAACCTGGTCCTATGTCCCAAATATTATTATTATTATTATTATTATTATTATTATTATTATTATTAGCCAAGCTATAACCCTAATTGGAAAAGCAAGATGCTATAAGCTCAAGGGCTCCAATAGGGATAAATAACACAGTGAAGAAAGAAGGGAATAAATAACGATATAAGAAGTAATGAAAAATTAAAATAATATATTCAAAAAAACTTTAATAACATTAAAACAGATAATTCATATATAACTATAAAAAGACTTATGTCAGACTGTTCAACATGAAAATATTTGCTGCAACTTTGAACTTTCGAAGTTCTACTGATTAAACTACCCGATTGGGAAGATCATTCCACAACTTGGTCACAGCTGGAATAAAACTTCTAGAATAAGGTGTAATATTGAGCCACCTGATGGAGAAGGCCTGACTATTAGAATTAACTGCCTGCCTAGTATTACAAACATGATGGAACTGTCCAGGAAGATCTGAATGTAAAGGAGGGTTTAGAATCATGAAACATCTTATGCAACATGCAAAATGAACTAATTGAACGACGGTGCCAAAAATTAATATCTAGAACAGGTATAAGAAATCTAATAGACGGTTAAGTTCCTGTTCAACAAATTAAGATAAGGATCAGCAGCTTAAGACCAGACAATACCCAGACTGAGTTTGATTACTGCTTTAATTTTAGTGTTTCACATAAAAACCCTTGTAGAACCTTTATCCATCATTCATAAGTGTTTTTTGACACAACAGGGTAATAAATATTAACTGTTGTGCTTCTCTTACATTGAGGACGAGTGCATCATTACATTAAACCAAAAGGAACTGAAATTCTTACAGAAATCATCGATAAATTCCAAAAGACGAGCAACGTTTACAAACCATCAAGTAGGTGTAATGTGTGGGAAAAGAAACACTCGTTTATAGTATAAGCAATATTACAGCCCATAATTCTTTGAAAATTTATTGAAGAGTAACATCCCCTGGAGGTGATAACAATAATATGGAGATAGCGCAAGGTATGCACTTTCTTTCAGACAGTTATCTATATTTCATCACAGACCCCTGACCGACGCATTCCCTTATCTCCACAAATTCAGCTTTGTATCTTTAAAGCAATAGAACACCAATTATTGTTGTGACCAAGTTACTTAGTCATCGAGAAATATAAAGTACACATCTTAATTTTATATTGTATGTTGTCACAAAAACATGAATATAAATAAGATTGTCATTAACGTAACGTTACCACCATTGTGGGACAGTCGGTTGCCTCGACTGGTGCCTCAATGTTGTTCATTAAGCATAAGCAGTTTGAGGTCTTGTATGTTCCCCCCGGTACATTCCAGCGGGAGGGAGGCGGACAGGATGTGTAATGGCCGGTAGATATATCATCATCCGCCACTGCTACCAATAGGGAAGGGGCCTCACAGACCCTCGTCAAGCAGAACATCCATGCAATCTGGTAGGGCAGGTGTCCGGAAGAAATCCTCTAGCCATGGCGAAGTACTGCTCCACTTTCTTTTTTTTTTTTTTTTTTTTTTTTTTCTTTATTGAGTACAATTCATTACGTCCCCCAATCCCGTGTTCCTTTTCCCTACCCGTGTTTGGCCAAAATTCATTAATCAATGTCAGTTGAAGAAAGATATTTCGAGGAAACTATTTTTAGTTTGCCTAATCAAATTATTCTCAGTTAAAGCGATTTTCAACCTATTAATAAGCAACTCAAAATTAATTGTTAAAAGTTCAGTACGACTCTGACTCAAATACTTTGGAAATATACACGTTGCTATATAGATTAACCGTTGTCAATCTGACCTCGTTTGCCATATTTGAATCTATTTTATAAAGTGGAAAATTCTGTCACAGTATACCTGTAAAGTGCCCTTTCTTGTCGTAATGCCAGATGCCATATGCGAGAAAAGCTTTCTAATATACGCATTGTATCGGATACGTACCCATACCTAGACCATATATCATTCAAATTGGAGAGGTATGGGAAGTGAAAGAAAAAAAATGTGCGTCTTTGTTAATATGACAGTTGTTAAAGGTTTACACAACGGCATTGGTATTGCAATTGGCAAGCTGAAGGTTTGGCTAAAACACTAATCTTGAAAAGTACAGTAATCATGTTTCTGATAGTTACATTCTCTCTCTCTCTCTCTCTCTCTCTCTCTCTCTCTCTCTCTCTCTCTCTCTCTCTCTCTCTCTCTCTCTCCTTATGTTTAAGAAGGAGAGAAACAAGAAAAAAAGACTTGACTACCTTTATGGTTTTTGTATCCATAAACGTGAACATTTCTTTTTTTCAAAATACAATTATGTTTACCTTCCAAGAGGTGCATAAAGATCAAGAGCAGTAGCGATTCGTGGCTTGAATTAGTGGGAGTGCTGGTCCAGAAAACAAACAGGAATTGTAAAAAATTATTCAGTCTTTTGATAGAATCCTAATTGAACAAAATCAAACATTTTTTTTACTAAGACATGAATTCTTACTTCCAAGCTTGCGTCGTTCATTTAAAAATTGAATCCATTCTTATTGTTTTAAGTTGCGCGAAAGATCAAAAATTTCCTCGTTGGTCTCTGAATAGCAATTGAGGATATTTTTCTACATTGAAAGCACTACGAGTAAATTTATTGTAGTCTTTCCGAGTTCCCGGTGCTTCTTAATTTCTTTTCTTTTTCGTGTGTGTCTTTTCAGTGTTGGAAAGAAGCGTTCTATTTCTGAAGTAGTCATGGGAATTGTCAAGAGAACTGAAAAAAAAAAGTTAAATAACCGAAAAGTTTTTGATGTAGTATAATAATCTAATTCTACACTGTATCAAATTCAATAATTGGTTCACTGTTTTCTAGCACAGCAATCATTGGATAGAAAAAAATAAGTGCCCTCTACCAACATGCCGTGGTCGGCAGTGCAAAAGCTACAGCCCCCAACATAGCTTTTTATGTGCGCATAAGCACAGCAGCTAAACATCACAGATGGAACTATGTAGTGCTCGGTTACATACAAAGATTTTTGTATTTTCTTTTTGTAAACTGAAGTATTAAAGGAAAAAATCATTATATTGAATGTTCTTGATAATATCAAGTGAAGATATTAGTATGCATTCTTTTGTGAGTATCTTACTTTTCTTACCTTTCGAAGTTTTCAATATTAAAATAAGTTTTGTATTTTTCTGAAAACATACTGCATTGTACTGCGCTTTATTGTAACACCAGATTGAATATCAATGCAGTGCCTTTTGTATATTCCAATGTGAAAATTTTATTATTACTTTCACTATTCCTCATCATCATCATCATCATTACAAACATTTCAGTTCATTATTATTGCAGTTACTGATCACAGCTTTAATGAGGAAGTTACTCATCAAATCTGAGCGAAGCCGTCATGAAGGAGTTACTCTCTAAATCTGTTTTCTGCTCACAAAGCCTCCCCCCTTTCTGCACTTACAGTATGTTTGAAACCAATTTCACTGCCGGGCCCCAGCTCAGCTTTTTCAGCTGCCACGTATCTTTTTTTAATACACACTACCGATCATAATGTGGCGGGTGCTTTGACATAAGGCGAGTCCTAACCATACTCTGGAATAGATTTTCTCAATTTTTATGTTTATTGGGAATCATAAGTGAAATTTAGAGATTGGCAGAATACTAAGTCAGGTACTAACGGTAGTCTTTTTATAGCAAAAGAGTAAAGATGAATGAATAAACGGAGAATGAAGGAATATGATTCACATAACTTTTATGTTACAATTTAGTTTGTATAGAGAAAAAAAAGTAAAACTGAGTTACATTGGAATCCAGTCATTAAAGACAATAGCCGGAAATTTATGAAAAAAAATGCATGACACTAAATTTTGAGTAGCTTATATGAATGATGAATGAAGTGATATTTCACATATGAATATTTGGATGATGAAACAATATAAATAAAAAAGAATTAAAAATATACATTTGGGATGAAACTCATGATGCATGCTGATTAAATGAGGCATATCACAATACCCCAATCTAAATTCAATTAAGCAGGTTATTTAAAAAAGGTACATTCTCATAAACAAATGAAAAATGTTTTCTCTCAACGAACTCATTTTGGTAAGACGCTAAGCCAAAAATTCCTATTTAATCAGGACTTGGGAAAAGGCTATGTTAATCCTTTCTTACAAGTTGGCGTTCTTTATACTTCTCTGGTTACATTTAATAAAACATTTAATTAATTAATTAAAATGATAAAGAATATTTACGCATTCCCCCCCCCCAAAAAAAAAAACACAGGTTTGTCCTTTTCTTTCCCAATGAGGAACGACAAGGTTAATTTTCTGAAGTTTGTGGATATATTTGTATTATACTGTATACCATTGAATAGGGCGTTGAATGAGAAAAGAATCAGTGAAAGCTACAATAATTTTTATCATTTTCATAATAAAATACTTAATATTAATTTTGCACTCCTCTCTAGGCCAAAATCTTGAAAAAAAAAGAAAAATTTGTGAAAAACAGATTTTTGCAAATTATTATTATTATTATTATTATTATTATTATTATTATTATTATTATTATTATTATTATTATTATTATTATTATTACTATTATTATTATTATTATTATTATTACTTGCTAAGCTACAACTCTACTTGGAAAAGCAGGATGCTATAAGCCAAGGGGCCCCAACAGGGAAAATAGCGAAGTGAGGAAAAGAAACAAGGAAAAATAAGATATTTCAAGAAAAGTAACATTGAAATAAATATTTCCTATATAAACTATAAAAACTTTAACAAAATAAGAGGAAGAGAAATAAGAGAATATTGTGACCGAGTGTACCCTCAAGCAAGAGAACTCTAATATTTCACTTAGGATCGTTTTGCAGAGAAACCTCTCTATACATAAAGAAACTATATTAGGTTTTCGATTAACTCTTTTATCTATATTTGTGATACGTAGCACCGTTTTGGTGCCAGAGTTGTGAAAATGTTCATAGCTTGTTTTTCATACCGTCACGTTTATTATGTATGTTCAAAAAATATGTCTCCTAAGGGGGGCCAGTTTTATCTTTGTATATCGGAGGTGTATTTCATAAAAAAAGACTGTTAAAATTACACGAGAGCTATTATTCTTTTCAGAATTTATAATGCCCCATTTCTAAAACGAGATCAAGGTTTTCCTCCCTACTTTCATTGGGACAGATCTTTCCAATATCCTTGTCCAAGATAATCTCTTCAGGTATGATTTTCGATGCCGCATTTTTATATAATACAGTTATTAATGCATTTCCGACGCCATAGTGCCTTACTTTCTGCAAATATCCTTTAAACGTACAGTACAATCGGATCCATATGACATTTTGGCGCAGCTTATTTGAGACCCCCTCCCACCCCTGCATGGATTTATGGACACTACAGTATACTACCAAGTGTATTTCATTAATGAGTATATTCTTGGTTTTGAAGTCGAAACTAATAAAAAGGAGTAGATAATAGGACAGAAAAGTTAAGTGTGATGTCGCGTAGCAAGAACATTTATGAATACACGCCCTCCTTCACCCTTCCTTTCTTCCCTTCTACCATTATCCCCCCAAAAATTACCTCCCCCTCGTAGTTCCATCCTATCTATTCTTATTACTTACTTCATGTTGCTCTCTCTCTCTCTCTCTCTCTCTCTCTCTCTCTCTCTCTCTCTCTCTCGTCCATGTTATATGAAGCCATGAACATTTTGCATGTGCATAAGAATAGACAAGTCGAAAGTATACACTGTTTAGTCGGATCGTTTATGCAAACGCAGGTGATAACTGTTCTAAGTTATTTGACCCTTATGTCGGACAAAGTGGAAAAGACCTCGAAACCAAATTTAAACAACTTAAATATAATGTTCGAACAGCAAACTAAACAATTACTTTATTTCATCATATGAATGATTGTAATCATACCATTAACTGGGAAGGAGCAAAATAGGTACTGTATTGTTACGATATATTAATATAATATTAAAGAATTATGTATTATAAAGAAAAAGCGTGGATAATTGATCAACAGTAGCCCAGGAATTGTTTACGAATTTCTTGTAAACATTGTACTTAGATTTTCAACCAACTGTGTAATCATTTTTTTTCCTACCACTGCAAAAGTGACTATGGAACAGTTTCAAAATTCTTTGTACTAATTAACCGAAAAGGGTATGACAATTCCGTTACAAAAGCGCTAGGTCAAAATGATGTTTATCTGATTCTTCCACCATACATACATACATACATACTGCTACGACCCCTGGGAGGCGTGACTAAAGTTCTTTCAAAGATTGTTGTCAGTACAAATGTAACTCAGGATTAAAGGTCAGCGGAAACAAAACACTCAATAAAAATTAACAATATTTATTACTTAATTCTAACAAAAATTTAGGTCAACTTTGTATGATATAGCAAATATCACAACCCGATGACCAGAAAAAACAAATACACATAATTTGAATCACTATGGATTCCCTAAAAATAATAAACTAAATCCTAACCAAGATACAAGAAATAAATATTTAACTAGTTTGGATCCCACAACTTAGCTGGCCAGACCAGACATTACTATAAAACTAAATTCAAGAAAGAAAGAAGTAGAGTACAAAAACACATGAAAAAAATTATAAATCCCACCTAGATACACACTTCTAAACACAAAAAAACCTTCACCAAAATACATATATATAATTATCTTAGCTTACACACAAAAGATATAATTCTCCTCACTTTAAACTAGTAATTTAGAGGAGACAAAAATTAAGGCCGTTATCCACTCCTCCTACCAGCAAGCAGGGCAGGAACAGTACGCCAGGGTAGAACCCGCCAGGTATATCGATCTCTACTCGATAAACAGAGATACAAGGGCTTACCTGGCAACGGCCTCCCTACAGGCCACCTCACGAGCTAGCAAGCTTCCAACACCGCTGCAGCTGACAAGAGACGACGGGGCCAGTAAGCCAGAGACGAAGACAACTCCCTGGGTACTCCTTAGCGTCAGGGAACGGCAGAGCAGACTCAAGTCGCAAGTGACAGGAGCACCTGCGAGACTCTCTCCAAAGTACACTAAACTGGCGTAGATGCAAGGAACTACTCGAGTCGCAGACTCGCAGGTGACAAGAGCACCTACACACTATAAACCAAGGCGATGATCAACACAAAAGCGTAGTCCAAATCACAAGCCTAAACGTCGTCATCCGATATTTGAATTTCGTAAGCAGCTTAGGGTATGTTGTTGGGGGAGTGCTCAAGCCCGAACTGTCTTCTGTCCGAGCACCCACCTCCGACATCAACACTTTCGTCGTCACTCGGGCAAACAAAATACAATTATTAACACAATAGTTTAAAACAAGGGGAGTAGGCGAGAAGCAATCAACACAAAACTTTAAAACTACTTTAAGCTATAGTGGAAACCACTTAAAACTAGAACAAGGTTGACGTAAATAACTCAGAAAATTTACTTTACTCTAATATATATATATATATATATATATATATATATATATATATATATATATATATATATGTGTGTGTGTGTGTGTATGTATATATATATATATATATATATATATATATATATATATATATATATATATATATATATATATATATATATATATATATACTGTGGTGTTATAAATCTTTGAGGGGGATTATCAAATAAGCTGCGTCAAAATGTCATGCTGATCTTGAACCGACTGTTCGTTTAAAAGATTTTTGCTGAAAGCGAGGCATTATGGCGTAGCAAATGAATGGTAACTATATATTATGGAAATGTGGCATCAAAAACTCGACTGGAAATTCTGTTGATTTAATATAATTTCATATGGTTGTGTCTTATACGAAAAAAGAAAAGAAAAAAGAAGACCCACAATTTTAATCATAAAACCTCTTCATAATAATTACTACCTGGACACTTATGATGACGTATCAGAATACACTCTCTGGTCAACACGAGTGATCGAAACTTTGATTTTAAGAACCTAATTATTTACACGACGGTAAAATATACAAGTACAAGAGAGAGTCATTTTTCTTAATTATCCCAATTTTATTTCCTTAGACTATTACTAAAGTGGAACCTCCAGAGAGGTTATAGTTTATTCTAATGTAAGTAGGAAAATATCTGAAATGAGAATTAACTATCATTGTTTTATATATTGATGGAAGTAAAAAATAACTACTGTCTGTGGCAGTCTTCCTTCCCTTGCGTTCAAGAGTCAATAAAATTGTTGTACGACTAATAAAATGTAAAAAGTATTTCTTGCTTTGATACACATTTCTTTTCATTTTAATAACGATTACTATTTCATTCAAATTGCAATAGTAGTATGAAAAGGACTAATAGTCCGTTACAAGAGAACAGTTAATAGCAAGCACTGGCAGCAATGGTGGGATTCAGCTGGCATGGCCTTTGAGCTCATGTTGTTCACTGCATGTATATCATACTCGATCAAGAAATCAAATGGTTGCAGAATATTTGCGTTACTATTTATTTAATGTACATTACCTCAAAAGTTTCTTAGACAATTCCTTAAAGGTTACTTCATACATACATTTATTCATACAGTAAGAACCTCCGAACTACCAGTCATATGCTGCAAAGCCAATCCTAACAAGAAAAGTTTAGGCATTTTGAGACTTTCATTAATAGCCTCATGACAAAA
Source organism: Palaemon carinicauda (assembly GCF_036898095.1). Lineage (NCBI taxonomy): Eukaryota > Metazoa > Arthropoda > Malacostraca > Decapoda > Palaemonidae > Palaemon > Palaemon carinicauda. The sequence continues at coordinate 51,308,543 of NC_090732.1, read as the reverse complement.
GAGCTTGTCCAAAGGAATACACAAGTCTTTGAGTCTTATTTGACAGAGTGGTATAATTTTAACACATAAAACAAACACAAGAAAAGATCTCAATATACATGGTAGGTTTCCCGACATTGACAGCAAGGTTGATGCTATTTGCAACCATGTACTGAATGATTATCCATCCCTAGGGTCCAAAACATTGCATTGAAGCATCATGGTGTAAGCTCTTTGGCGGGAAAATCTAGATTTCTGATTTTACGTAATAACTTTCTATCATGTTTTCGATCAGCAGCCCCCTTTTTTTTACACTATGATTAGCTGTAACAGCCAGGCATTTAGGTTTTTCCTTTCGCTTTATAGATTTTCTTACTTTTCCAAAAAATATGCAGTAATACAAAAATAGTACATATGCTCCGAACATTCTGGATCGTTTGGAAACACTAGGACACTGTATTGCTGAATCATCGTATGATTTCTTCCTCTTTAGATATGTAGAAGTATTTGTAAAACTTTGATGACGCAATCTTTGAATTCCATGTAAATTATGACTAGCTTCGCCAGGAACTATAAAACAAATATTTTCTTGGTGAATATGTTCTTCGTCTGAAGCCTGCCCTTCAGCCATAACACTTTCTTTTCTAAGGTTTTGTCAGTCAACGGTTTAATAGAGATGTCCGATTTATTTATTTTGCATAAAGTATAAAATGCAGACTTTTTCACGAACATTTCTAGTTGTTCCTGATTTTTATCTTTTTTATCCACTCACTTTAACTGAACGTTCTTTATCCACGATATTTTGCTTGTGTAGTTTGAACACATAATATATAGCTCATCATAAAGATTCTTCTTTAATAATATCCCGTAATGTATTATATTTACTTCTTCAGTAATATCGGGATATTGGTATGCCGGGAACGTGTAATCCTGGGCAAAACAATAAGGTTTGCGAAGTTGTCATTCTGGACTCCATATTTTTTTTTATATATGAAAACATGAAAACGTGATCTTACTAAGTCAGGTGAAGGAAAACAATTGTATGATTTAGGCATAATCAGCATTCATATACCATACAGCAAGTGACATTCGAAGGGGAATATATCAAGCTTTACTGTGATATAGGTATCATAAAATCCCGCTATGGAGGGGGGGGGGGGGTTCCTATGGTAGAGCTGGACTTGAGTCTAATTCCTTCCGTTTTCTCTATTTGAATACTGTAAACATTTAGCTCTATCCATATTAATAGCAAAGATGGGTGGATATTTCTTCTATATTAGCAAACTAATATTTTATATGCTCAGGGTTCCACAAGGATTAAAATCGACAAGAAGCAATACTTTATATAATTATAATGGCCTGTGTATATATATATATATATATATATATATATATATATATATATATATATATATATATATATATATATATATATAGTAAAAATAAAATAGTCAATGTTGCTATCATCATCTTTATTCGGTAGCTTTCGACATAACTTATGTGACCCTCAGCCTATCTGCAATTATCATTATGTAAAATTCATAAAATTAATAATCATCCCAAGTACATAGAACTGCCCAACTAGCTCTAAACTCAGACTAATCAAGGAACATAAAACCACATAAGAGACTTATTACAGTATATAACTATATGAAAGACTCAATAATTAATATATCTTATCACCCGCAGGAGACGATGACCACTCATCCAGAGCAGCAACCCAGAGACCAAAGGGAATGGGTCACCGGCAACTGAACAGGTAAGCCCTCATTCAAGCTAAGTTTTGTCTTAAAAACGTTTACTCCAAGATTCTCAATTAGCTGACGCTACTAGGTCTGTCTGTAATTTTGAAAATTTCCTTAGAAATGGCATGACCAGATTTAGATGCGTGGTCATAAATAGCTGAAATTGGCTTCTTATATAAAGGTATATTGGTTCGTACCGATCTCCCCATGGGCTCCGAAATCCTACACTGAAGCTGTCTAGATGTGCTTCCAGTGTAGCACTCATTACAGAGTGCTCATTGAAAAGCGTATATTACACCAGAACAAGAGGTAGTATGCAGACTCCCACAACACCTCTGTTCTTAGTCTCTCCGAAACAAACATAGTACGGAAAGGAGACATATAACTTTTTCTTACGGACCGTTTGAATTGCTAAATTTTGACTGTAAATTTTACCTAAAAGCTTCTTGACTTAATTGTAATAGAGGCTCAGAGGAAACCCATTGTTAACAAAAAATTATTTTAGAAAATTTTCTTCCTCATGAAACCCCAGATAAGTTGAACATACAAGATAACATCTATATAACAATGTTTTTATCGAATTATTTTGTAGATTTTTGGTTCTGAACTTAAAAAATGAGTGCTTAGTCCAATAAAAGTGCTTTTTTTTTTTTTTCGAAATACTGAAGTTTCAAAGGTATTATGTTTCCGAGAGACCAAGACATCGAGAAAAGGCAAAGTATCATCCTATTCATTTTCTTTCGTAAATTTTTAAGTTACGATGCTTTGTATTTAAATAATCTAAAAACTGGCTTACGTGATGTGAATTTTTTAAAAGTAAAAACGTGTCATCTACATATCGACGGTACAAAAAAAGGCTTAAATTCCACAGGACAATCACTCAGCCATTTCCCTTCACAATAACATAGAAATATATTTGCCAAGGTTGGTCCACACGGCGATCCCATTGCCACTCCTTCTATCTGCTCATATAACTTGTCATTAAACATGAATGTGGATGTAGTGGTAGCTAATCTTAATAGTATTTTAAATTGTTTTTTTTTTTTATTGAAATCCTCGAAAATGTGCTCTGGTTTAAGGAAAAGTTGTTCAAGAATTATGTTTCTTTTAAAGGAATGTTTGTGAACACACTTTCTATGTCGAAGCTGCACATAAAGCTATTTGCATCTTCGACAGAATTTATCAATTCTACAAATTCATAAATATTTTTTAAGGTATATTCATTTACTGCGAGAGGGGCGAGCTTAGTTACTAGAGGTTTGGACAGGTCATAGGAGCAGGTATTAATAGCGCTGTGAATTGGTCTCGGAGGAATGCCTCCTTTGTGAATCTTTGGGGCACCATACATAATACCATGATAATTGCAGATAGGCTGAGGATGACTTAAGTTATGTCGAAAGCTACCGAATAAAGATGATGGTAGCAGCATTGACTATTTTATTTCTACTAAAATTGCGATTCCCGAGAGGAACCCGACTATCAACTATAATTATATATATATATATATATATATATATATATATATATATATATATATATATATATATATATATATATATATATATATATATATATATATATATATATATGTGTGTGTGTGTGTGTGTGTGTGTGTGTGTGTGTGTGTGTGTGTGTGTGTGTAAATTTCGCTTCCTCCCTAATTGTTAACAGAACCTCTTGAAGCTTACCTTAATATGAATGAGTATGTTTGAATTTTTTTGCCCTTCTTGTCTAGAACCTGTTGTATGTAAACACACTCTCTGTTCAAATAAATTCAGTTGCATTCACCTCGCCTCTCATTTACAGCCGATCAGCCATCTTGCACAATTAGTGATCTCAAAATGACCAGCTCCCTCCCGACTTCCCCAACACTGCTGTGCCGTCCTTGTTGCAATGCCACAGAACCTGAATTTTCGACACACACTGCCTCAATGAAACTGCTACCGTTCAGCAGCGGAGAAGCATTCGCCTGGTTCCAAGTTGCCCGAGCTCAATTATGATTGATGGCCATGATTTGCTGTGTTCTCGCGGTAATCCCCACTCACTGGTTCGTGACCCTCACATAATCAATTGAAGCGACAAATATCATTGAGAGTTTCTCATTCCTGACGTGATATTGCCAATGCACGGTGTGGATTTCTTCTACCATTTCCACTTCCTGGTTCATTTTGCTCACCGACGATTAATCAACGTGGACTCTTAAATGTCGAAACCTCTTCAACCCGGTCCCTCGCACTCACGGATGCATACGCATACCTCCTCACGTCATACCTGGATGTTTCTTTTTCTTTTGTTATGCTGGAGCCACTTTCCAATATCACATGGATGGCATCTTAAGGGAACTCCCCTTTTGTGTATGTTACGTGAACGACATGCTTATGTTCTCTTCCTCAAATGAGGAACACCTACATCACCTATGCATCATGCTCGGCTGCCTACAGTAGTCCGGTATTGCAAGTGTACCTTTGACAGCAAGAAAGTATTATTCTTAGGGCACTGCATCACTCCTGAAGGAGTCCACCCACTCCTTGAGAAGGCAGAAGTAATTCAGAGCTTCCCTACACCTTCTACCGTCAAAGCACCGCCACAACTGTTGGGCAATATCAATTATTATCACCGTTTCCTTACCAGCCATCACCGCTACTCTTGGCTCCTTATATGCCTCCTTCAAGGGCAAGCAAAAAGACCTGAAGTGGGGTTCCCATCAAGAAGCTACCTGCTGCAACTAAATTAATGCCCTATCGACCGCTGTTGCTCTCACTTTTCCCATACCACACGCCCCTCTCCTTTCCTCCCCTGGGGCCAGCGATGTCGCTATTGATGTAGTAATTGAGCAGTTGGTCAACGGATCAACCTGCCTATTGGCATTCTTCAACAGAAAACTATCCAATAGGAATCAAGCTACTCTACCTTCGAACCACCATTGCTGACAGTGCATTTGGTTGTATGTCACTTTCCCCACTTCTTATAAGGCACGCCCTTCGTCATTTGCACAGACCACATGCCTCTGGTGCATGCCTTCACTTGACACTCTGATACTTGGTCCGCCCATCAACAACAAGATCTCTCCACCGTGGCTGAATACAATTGCACCCTTCAACATGTCCCACTGAAAGGAATCCCATTTCTAATACTCTTTCAAGAAGCTCATTGGTCTCCTTTCACCTGGGATTGGATTATAATGCCTTGGCAGAAGCCCACCAAAAACATGCAGGACAGCCTTCACATCCCTTTGTTGGGAAGACGTCGCCCTCAACGACTCCAACTCCACCCTCCTCTGTGTTGGGAATGCCATTTTTCCATCTACATGGGCATTTTTGTTAGACAGGACTTCACCATTTATTTATGTTTTTTCTAAATAACCGTTATTATTTCATTAGAAAAAAGTTAAGGTTTACTCGGCTTTAGCTATAACGGTGTAATCAATAGGTTTTAGTCAGACATTTTAACTATTTGCTAATTAGTCTCATTTCGAAAGAGGTAAAGTTTTAAATTAAGAAGGAATTATTTAAACAATAACGAGGATCCATAATTTTTTTACAATATGCAAAACGAAGGATATGAAGTATTTTTGTCCCCCCCCCCCCCACAAGTAATTTGTAGCACAAGGTAATGCCTACTTTATGGAAATAATGTCGTCAAATTGAAGACTGAAACGACATAGGTGAAAACAAAATGGAGATGTTGATCTCTCCCATCACAGCAACGTTTTGGTGGTAGTATCTCAACGGACAGCCGGTGCCCTGTCCAACGTCAGGGCACCAGCCGTCCGTTGAGATACTACCACTAGAGAGTCATAGAGTCTTTTGACTGGCCAGACAGTACTACATTGCATACTTCTCTCTGGTTTCGGTTCGTTCCCTTTGCCTACATATACACCGAATAGTCTGGCCTATTCTTTACAGATTCTCCTCTGTCCTCATACACCTGTCAACACCTAGATTAACAAATAATTCTTCTTCACCCAAGGGGTTACCTACTGCACTGTAATTGTTCAGTGGCTACTTTCCCCTTGGTAAGGGTAGAAAAGACTCTTTAGCTATGGTAAGCAGCTCTTCTAGGAGGACACTCCAAAA
>NC_090732.1:51285243-51295243 GCF_036898095.1 Palaemon carinicauda | reverse complement strand
TGATGTTACTAAGTCTAGTAAAAATATAGAGAGCCATATAAAACAATAGAACTTGTCTAGAGATATGGAGATTGCACGATAAATATTCAGATTAATAAGTGACCCATCCCTAGATTTGAATAGGGCAAGTAAACTGTAAATAGATTCAACATATGTAGAGATCTAAGTGTTAAAGGGGAAATCCTGCTCCACTAGGGTTTGAAACATGTAAAAGATTTCTTAGAATGATAGGATCTTAACCTAAAAACATGTAGTGTGCAAATTAAATAGAAGGCTATAACAATGAAGAGAAGTTTTTTTTTTTTTTTTTATCCCACATTAGTTTAACCCGATCTCTACCCGGGAGTTAGAAAAAGAAATGTGATGCCTCATAGAAATAAAAAGAAATGTCTCATTGTAAATATGAAACCCGAATGAGGGTAGTGAATTATGATAGTAGTCTTAAATAGATAAAAAATAACCGAGAAGAATAGATTATACATTTAATGGTTTACAGAAGTTTGAGTATTTGTGTTATGGCATAGAGTAAAATGTTCTTATTAATCATAAAAAAATATTGTGATCTTATTGTCCAAAAAGGGCTATTGTTGATGATTGAATGAAAGAAATCTTAGGATCCTTAGAGTACTGGATGTTTATCCAGGATTAGAATACATTATTGGTAGGTTTGAAATGATAGAATAAGGATTATTTGAAAAGACAGGAAGATGTTAAGAGAATAATCACTACTAATATTCTGTTTTAGATGTCAGGTAAGAAACTTAGATTTAGAAGAATTAAAATAGGACAACAGTAACCAAGAGTTATCAGAAATGTGATAGGTGACTTACCTCTAGCCATTATCTTTGTTTTTTTTCCTATCTTTCGCCAAACCTTAACTCTAAAGACCCTAATTCTAGAGACCCCTAAATGATTCCACCTCATTAATCTTTTTTCCTTCTAATGATATTTCATATTCCATTGCATATTCCGTTCTCATCTTCTCTCTCTTTATTATATTTGTCTTAAGCAAGCATTACAATTCCTGTGGTGTTTTGCTAATAAGGGCAGCATGATCAGCATACTCTGAGTCCTTTATCAAATCCGTTCTAATCCTTCTTCACCATCTCCAACTGTTTTAGGCATCACAAAATCCATAAGGCAGATAAACAACATAGGTGACAAGACGTTCCCTTTGAGTACTCCACTGTTCACTGGAAATTCATGTGATAGGACTCCACTAACATTAACTTTGCACTCACTATGCTCAATACCAGACTTAATCGGTATAGTTTTACTGTATTAAAGATTATCATTTCGAACAGAAAATATAAGTTTTCCCGTAGTAAATACCGTGATTTAACCGAATTTGACCTTTATTTCAACCGCAAACAAGCAGAACAACCAGTTTGACTAACTTCAAGTAGCCGAACTGGTTGTTGTTGTTGCGGTTGAAATGAAGGTGAAAACCGGTTGAATCAAGTTATTTACAAGAGGAAAAAATATATTTTCTGTTAAAATGTTTAAATATAATAGGGGTTGTTCCAATTCTGGCTCGCTTCGCTCACCAGAAAAAAAAAACATCAAGAACGTACGTACTGGCAAGCGGTAATGTTGAGCTGTGCACGCTAACATTAGCAATGTTGCGCTAACATTAGCAATAGTAAATATAATGGTTCTTGTTCCGCCACTGGCTCGGTCCGCTCGCATGAAAATAAAACATCTACTGTGTATTTCGCGGACCATGACACCCTCTTTTTTTAATATAACTAATGAACTAGGCTTCTGATTAATATGAAACTGAAACCACCAGAGTTTGAGACACCGACCTAATTAAGAAAAATGGATTCAAGCATCTACTCCGCATTATTGTCTTACTTTATATAGAGAAATGTCATCTAAATTCTGTGGTTATGGCGAGAACGGAAATTAAGACCTGGCAACTAGGAGCAGAATGACGTATGTTAACTATGACGTGAGGCCCGTGACGTTTACACCTGCCACGCCCCCTCATTATATCAGTACAAGAAATTATATATAATTATATCTTTGATAGAGATAAGGTGTTTTTATTTTTCAATGCAGGAATGCAGTCATTATTGTGTTGAAGTTATGGAATGATTGTTGAGGATGCGCACATAAAAAGTAAATATATATATATATATATATATATATATATATATATATATATATATATATATATATATATATATATATATATATTTATAATTTATATATATATATATATATATCTATATATATATATATTATATATATAAATATAAATATGTATATATATATATATATATATATATATGTATATATATATATATATATATATATATATATTATTCACATTCACTTTTTATTACCCATCAAAACTGTCTGAAATAAAGTCTTCCTCTTCGTCGTCACTGGCGAGACTTAAGATGATGGGATCCACACTGTCATGGATATTATCAAATGACCAGTACTCTCTCTCAAAGTATTCAGAGCGCCGAACAGCATTTGCCCACACGTCCTCTGTCACACACAACTTTGCTTCATTCAATCTTGCATTGAGGTCTGTTCGTGTAAAATGGTGAAGGGATGATCGAACGTACTTCTTCATGACACCCCATACTTGCTCAATAGCATTTAGCTCCGGGTGTGCTGGTAGTAGCCGCACTATTTCATGACCCCACAGGCGAATGGTATTGTCCACTGTGAATCTGGGGGGTGGTCGATTTTCCTTGCATATTTTGAGTAGTTCAGGTCGCAAAGCGTATGGTGGGTATGTGATATTGCGCTGCTGCAACCATTTTATTAGATCGTCTTTTTTGGAGCCAGTAGTTGGACAGTGGCTCTCCTCTGTAAGGCGACTGTGGTAAGGAGCGTTGTCGATGACCAGAACTGATGGCTCCTCTAATGATGGTAGTAATTTGGTTGTCAGCCATCGCTGGAAGAGTTCAGCATTCATTTCACCATGATAGTCTCCACTACTATTCTTAGCTGTATAGCAAAGAAATGAATCCTCAATAAAGCCCTTGTTGGTACCAGCTGCTACCACAACAACGCGTTCACCATCTCCTGGCGGAACCTGTCGGCTATGTGTGTTAGTTGTGGATGGTTGAGTTGTATCTACCCATTCTTTATTGTGGCTCATCCTTGTCGTAAACCATGTTTCGTCTAAATAGACCACCTGTCTTCCTTCCTCACGATACTGTTTGAGAGCTCTGAGAGCCCGGATCCTTTTACATACTATGTCTAAGGACTCTTTTCTAGCATACATTTTTCATTGTGTCGTTTTATATCGAAATCCAATCTTGTGAAGTACTCTCCAAAGCGAAGTTTCCGATGTGCCTTCAGGTAAAATACCTTCCTTCTTGAGTTCTCTTGTTAGAGTAGTAATTGTAAAGGTATCCTTTGACAAGAACCTGTTGTGAACATATCGGCGAATTGCACCGATGGTAAAAGAGTCGAACATATCTTCAGCTGGCTGTATGAAATTAGACTGTACTGGATCTGATGAGGGCAGTGCTAATGGTGATGGCGATGGAGCTCTTGATAGTACTGGCAATGAGGGTGATGATGGTGGAGATAGTTGTTCTGCAATTGGCCGTGAATGTGTGGTGTGCTTGACCAATTGACGAACGGCATTCCTTGTTATGTCCATGACATGAGCAACTCGGTCATACGGTCTGTTTGGGTAAAAAATATTTGTTTTCGTGTAATTATCTATTGAGCAACCTCTCATTATATATATATATATATATATATATATATATATATATATATATATATATATATATATATATATATATATATATATATATATACATATATATATATATATATATATATATATATATATATATATATATATATATATATATATATACAGTGTATGTGTGAGAGAGAGAGAGAGAGAGAAAGAGAGAGAGAATCTGATAATGCATCATATTCAACTATATATGTCCGTGATGGTACGGCATTAAACATGACAACATGATACCAACCTATTCAATCCAAATTTCAGTTTATTGTTGTGTTGTTCCCTCTTGAAGTATGTTAAGAGTCGCAACACAAAAGCATTACGACAACCTTGTGGACAATGGTGAAGCATTCTAGACATGATATAAAATGTCAATAGTAGTCAGTGAGCAAAGTGTCAGCAGGAGCTTTGTCAATGACCGTATGTAACAGGCGTGTACCTTCCCTAGCGCGATCACCTCTCTGACTGCCTTCCGAGATTTTATTTTTTTGGTCTTTTTTTCGTAAAATTAACTATTAATTAAATAATAAACACAAGTTAGTCTAAAAATTAGTTTATTTAAATATAATAACTAATCAGTATCTTTAGATTCCATCAAAGAGCAGTATAATTCACTACAACTTATATATCTTTTAATAACCATACAGAAAGGGGGGCGTGGCAGGTGTAAACGTCAGGGGCTCACGTCATGGTTGACATACGTCATTCTACGCCTAGTTGCCAGGTCTTAATTTCCGTTCTCGCCATAACCACAAAATTTAGATGACATTTCTCTATATAAAGTAAGACAATACTGCGGAGTAGATGCCTGAATCCATTTTTCTTAATTAGGTCGGTGTCTCAAACTCTGGTGGTTTCAGTTTCACATTAATCAGAAGCCTAGTTCATTAGTTATATTAAAAAAAGAGGGTGTCATGGTCCGTGAAATACACAGTAGTTCATATGTACTGGCAAGCAGCAATGTTGAGCTGCGCACGCTAAAAAGCTAGTAAAATTAACACATTAAGATTAAAGAAATTAATGACTTACTTTTATGACCGGGACGACGAAACTTGTAGGTCACCCGGTGTTGTGACTGTGACGTCTTAACTTCTGTATATCCACATCGCCGTTTATTATTTGTCTTAGCTAACTTAGTTTTAGTACTGCACTTGGGACACTGTAAACGTTGGGCTATTACATTATGAGATTTAAGAAAATTATCAACATTGGAATTCCCGAAATGCTTTTAAGTATGGAATACTGCAGTCGTTACAAGTTTCTATAACTTCTTTGGTAAAATACGCAAAAAAAAAAAAAAAAAAAAAAAATCTCACTCGAACTAAGAAAGACCTGACAAGGGTTTGTTGGAAGGTGGGTGTTGAGAAATGTTAAGCCCCCTGTGCAAACTTTCCATACGTATGGGTTCGTGATTGGCTAACACAAAAACAACGCAGTCTAGAGAGTAAACATGATTGAATCAGAATAAGAAACTTGTTCAGAACAAGTATTTATGTGAAATCTGGGCGTGACAAGGTGATAACAAAATGTATAAAAGTAATATAGAAAGTCAAAATGGAGTATATAATAAATAATATTTAATGGGAATATAAAAGTAGATGATTTTATAAAATATCGGATAATAAAACGTGTAATTCTTGGGTCAAACGAAATATGTATATGTGGGTAGTACATAAAAGGAATGGTATAGGTGTACTGGGTCAAGTAGAATACATGAATAAACCGGGTGAAGTAGAATATTTGAATGTGGCGGGTAAAATGACGTTGGGGGAAAATAGGAAGGGGTTATAGGAGAAGAAGTAATCCTATTGGTGGAGGCGAAGTTTATGCGCAGGTGGGAGGAGAGTATGCGCAGAATGTCGAAAACTGCTATATACAAACGAACGAACGAGAACGATTGCAACCAACCCATAGAATGTCAACACGTAAATGAAAAATATACTGTTACTGTGGGATATAGATAATTAGCATTTTTTTTTCATCGGTTTTTCATACATCCAAGAAAGTAATTTAGAGGGAAGAAAAGGCTTGTTTTACCATTACTGTATATACCGCTTCCCCAGTATATTTTCCCCACCCAAAACCCAGAGTTCCCACTGGGGCTCCCCATTATAGGTGGATATATAAATATATATATATATATATATATATATATATATATATATATATATATATATATATATATATATATATATATATATATATATTTATATATGTATATATATATATATATATATATATATATATATATATATATATATATATATATATATATATATATATATATATATATATATATATATATATCTGAAACTATTCATTTACGACAGGAACGAGTGTCATTTTCAAAGAGAACGGACCTTATTCTGAGGAAAAAAGTAGTGTTTTCCCTAGGTTGCATTACCCTGTAATACAGTACAATAATACCACTTAATCAAAATCGTTCATTAAAGAGGAATTCTATAATAACGCAGGACTCTCTACAAAATTGACAGGTGCACACTACCAAAGAAATTTCCATACTCCAAAAATTTCAGCAAAAGTGGATTTTTATATTTTACGCATTACTGTACAGTATATAAAACCGAATATTTGGTAAGGACAACTTTAACCTTTTTTAAACCCCGCTTATTCATCTAATAGCTTTTTTTCCATATTTCACTATAGTGTCTCTACAATAAGCATATTACATAATTTCATGACAATTTCTACAAAATAATCTTGTACGTATTCTTTGAGTCACTTTATTCCATCGGAATTGGGGGCTTTCCATCTTCTTTGTTTTTTAATGATAGCTTTAACTTCAAACAAACAGATTTCATTCTTGGTCACATCAAGGTCTTCATCAGTTTCTGGTAAATCAATTAAATTATGCCTTTTGCATCTATTTTTCATGACCCCACTGAAGTGGTCCATCCAGTGCTGAATTTCATCATTTCATCCTTTTCTGTTACTATTAGAGATCCATCTCTCTTATTGATGGGTATATGATTCTTCTTCTTTACCCAAGTAGAGATTTTATAAGTAATTATACATATATATATATATATATATATATATATATGAATATATATATATATATTTATATATATATATATATATATATATATATATATATATATATATATATATATATATATATATATATATATATATACACGCACACTAGTGTACGGGATCCAGTATTAAATGGTAGATAGATATTTACACATATACAAGGATAGGCATTTGCCCCACCCACTCACCGGGGTATGACTACTTCCTCTCCCAACTACCAGAGGGTCGCAGAGAGCTCAGCGTTACCGGATGTACATATATATATATATATATATATATATATATATATATATATATATATGTATATATATATATATATATATATATATATATATATATATATACATATTTATATATATATATATATATATATATATATATATATATATATATATATATATATATGTATATATATACATACATATAGACATATATATATATATATATATATATATATATATATATGTATGTATATATATATATATATGTATATATATATATATATATATATACATATATATATATATATATATATATATATATATATATATATATATATATACATATATATATATATATGTATATGTATATATATATATATATATATATATATATACATATATATATATATATATATATATATATATATATATATATATATATATGTATGTGTGTGTGTGTGTGTGTGTCCTAATTCGTGTATGTAGATGTCTTGTATATCAAGGTAAATGAACTCAATATTCATGAGTATTCCACAAAAACCTATGTGTCTGCATGTTATGCAATGGCTGCATTTTGATAACGCAGGCAGTGACCACTCGAGTTGATAAGTCCCTCAACTGAAACTGAGAGGGTAGATTGTGTAATGTGTACTTACGAACAAATCTTTTATAATAAATGAAGAAAACCCATACGCAGGAGGGTACATTTTGCCGATAGAAAGTCATAAGGCAGTAAGGACGTGTTTTAGCTCGGAGACACATGTAAGTAAGGTATCAGCTATACCTGAGAGAGGTGAAGTGTTGTCCCCCCAGACCCTTACGAGCATATCTGTGACCCCGTGTCGCCCTCACACAGACGAAAGCACTCAGAATTTTATTATGCGAGCGCTAGAATCATGTCCCTCAGAATATCAGCCTGTAGTTATTGACATTGTCAATAATTATTCCCATGTAATTGTAATTGGAGATGAGCCACCCGGGAGGATTGATCGATTTCCCTTTAGCATTGAAACTGGGCAGGCGGAGCCAATCAGGTCAAGGCCTTATAAGGTACCCATTCATTTCCAGGGAGAGATATAAGGGGAAATTAATAAATTAAGGGAACAAGAGATAATCGAGGAGAGCGAATCCCCCTGGGCTTCTCCAATTGTAGCTGTTAGGAAAAAGGATGGCTCGGTAAGATTGTGTGTTGATTATAGGAAATTGAATGCAATCACTAAGGATAATGCATTCCCATTGCCCTCAATCGAAGGATTACTTGTGAAAGTGCGGGATAGCAAATATTTTACAACTGTTGATTTAAAGTTTGGATGCTATCAAATACCCATTTAGGAAGACAGTAATTGCAAAACGGCATTTATAGCTAACGATCAATTATTTCAGTTTAATTTTCTTCCTTCGGTGTTAAAAATGCTCCAAGTCATTTTTCTAGAGTAATGATGGGGGTTTTGTCCCCCTTAATTGGCCATAATGTTCTTGTTTATTTAGATGATATCATAATTGCAGGGAAAGCGGCTGAAGATCATAATAATAATATTCGTAAAGTTTTAGAAGCATTGCGACGTAATGGTATGAAAATAAATTTGTCAAAGTGCAATTTTTTCTGTAAACAGGTGAAATATTTAGGTCAGATAATAACCCCAGAAGGTATCCAACCCTCCCCCAGTAAAGTAGCGGCTATTACAAATTTCCCAAGGCCCCGTAACCCTAAGGAAGTAGCTGGGTTCCTTGGGCTCGCTGGGTATTACCGTAAATTCATTAAAGAGGTTTTGGAGAGATAGCGAGACCCTTAGATGTTTTGAAGAAACAAAAAGTAATAAATTGGGGAGAGGAAGAAGAAAGTGCCTTTAGCAAAATGAAATCTGCCTTAACTAGCAATGAATTACACGCATATCCTAGATTTGATCGCCCGTTTTTAGTGATAACAGATGCGAGTAGTGTAGCTAATGGTGGCGTAGTTTCTCAACAAGATGATAAAGGCAGAGAGAGACCCATTTGTTTTGCTTCCCGGGCGTTAAAAGTGTCAGAAAAGAATTATAGTACATTCGATCTAGAGGGTTTGGCTATTCTGTGGGTTCTGGAGAGGCATCGGTTCTCTTTATTAGGTCAGTCGATTGAGTTGCAAAGCATTCATCGCCTCTTACGTGATTTGTATTATAAAAGCGATTTGACCTCTCGTCAAGCGGGATAGATTGAGAGACTGTTCGAGTTTAACATAAAGGGTTTTCACCACATAGAAGGTAAGGCTAACAAGGTAGCTGATGCTCTCTCCAGAAGTGCAGTAATAGGAGTAACAACTAAGGCACAATAGAGGAACGAAGAATGTAACCAAAATAGTGAAGACCCCCCATTATAATAGAGAAAATAGAGAACGGGATGAGTTTTCTCGGGATGCACATGCAGTAGATGGGAGAGAGAGAGAGAGAGAGAGAGAGAGAGAGAGAGAGAGAGAGCCGACTCGGGAGGGAGAGAGAGAGATGAATATATGTGGATGACCGAGAACATGACCAGGGGTGTCCAGAATGAATGCCCTGATGATGCAGGTTTGATTAACTTGGGAGGTTGGGACATAAAAGAAGTCCGAGAGGGACAGAAAAAAAAGAATGGATGGAAAGAGTGCCAGCAGTGATTAAAGGGGAATCGGAGAGTTATCCGTCATTTCTGAATGTGCCTCGTGAAATTTCTTTTATTGCAAATGATATCTTATATTGTGCTTACGAGAAGAGGGAAGGGGAATTTTGTGCACGGGTAGTTCTTCCTCCCTCTTTAATTAAACGAGCCATCCATATTGTACTTTCAAGTCCGTATGAATGAATTTAGGGATTGATATAACATTAAGGAGAGCACGTGAATCCTTCTTTTGGATAGGAATGAAAAAGTCTATAGAGAATTTTAAAAAGGTTGTCATGCTTGTAACTGTTTCAAAGAACATAAAAACACTGTACCGGAAGCCAGAAAGTGGCCGATTGTTCCCATTAAATCTTATAGA
>NC_090732.1:51252743-51280243 GCF_036898095.1 Palaemon carinicauda | reverse complement strand
TCCGACAAAAGTTGAGGAAGTTCTAGAAAGTAGGAACTATCAAATTGATAAAGAGAAGGCTTGGAATGGGGCGCCTACATATGCTTGCTTTAAATCATGAAAGGGGAATTGTCTTCAACAATAGAGATAGAAAAATAAGAATTGCAGATTATTTCTTTACAAAGTTATGCAATAGTGATATAAGTAATGACGTCACTAATAAAAATAATGAAACACATGAGCTGGTACCCAGCATAACAATATAAAAAGTAAAGAAAGCATTAAAAGGCATGAAAAAACCAAAGCAGTAGGAGAACATGGCCTAACAACCGATTATTTAATAGATGGGAGAGATTTCATATTATTAAAATGGTTGACCACTCTATGAAATATCTGAAAAAAATGCTCTATATCTAAAACTTGGAAAAACTTTGATATACCAATACACAATAAGGGAGACACAAAAAACCTGAAAATGTTCGCCCATATTAATCAACCAGGAGAGCAGGCAGGCTTTAGAAGTGGGTATCAAACCAATAAGCATATCAATGTAATTAACCACATAATGAAAAAAAAAATCAACAAAGTATGACAAACCACTATGTATGGCATTTATAGACCATGAAAAAGCTTTTGATTTTTCAAAAGTTCAGCAATAACGAAAGCACTTCATAGACAGAGATTAGATGAATCTTATGTTAAAACACTTGTAGATATTTATACAGAAAGTACAACAATCATAAACTACAAAAATATCGTGAGAAAATTCCAGTAGAGAAAGGGAAAATATAGAAATTAATGATAATGGAGAGTAGAGTACCTTAACAAATTAAGAATTGCAGTTGAAAAAGTTATTTTTAAGTGAATCGTGCGAGGAATTACAACATATAATAGAAAATCTTAATGGAGAAAGCAGAAATGTACGACTGGTATTGAATATGAGTAAAACCAAGATAATTTATAATGAATGTGCAGAGAAATAACAAATAAGTGTTATGGGTGAACCTCTAGAGATTGTTAATTAATATACATACTTAGGACAGACAGTAAGGGGCTCGCCAGGGCACGAGACTAAAACTAAAATAAAGATAAGCCCAGCACGAAGAGCATTTGGTAAACAAAATGATATTATGAATAATAAAACACAATTTTAAAATTATTATTACTATTATTATTATTATTATTATTATTATTATTATTATTATTATTATTATTATTATTATTATTATTATTATTATCCTCTAAAAAAAATAATTTAATCTGATTACTCTACCTGTTCTAACTTATGTATCAGGAACTTGGAGCCTTCCTAAAGCCTTGGAACATAAGCTACTGACAACTTACAGAGCCATGGAGAAAACAATGATGGAAATAACACTCGGAGATAAAAAAGAGTAACGTGGATGTGAGAGCAAACTAATGTAGGGGATATTCTAACTACATGTGAGAACAAGATATTGACATAGGCAAGACATCTAATGAGAACGCCTGACATTCGATGGACAAATACAATACAATATATATATATATATATATATATATATATATATATATATATATATATATATATATATATATATATATATTTGGGCTCAAGCCATGTCGTCCTGATGGAAGTTCCTATAGGGTAGCTTCCTAGGGTATATTACAACTACGGCGATATTCCCAGAGAATTTACCTTAAGGTACCAGAATTCTAACTCCTGGAGCGAGTATCCCTCGTGAAAGGGATATCGCGACATATCAGAGGACGTATTCTAGACACGTCACATGGCAATCTACATCCTGGACAGAGATTTCGTCTCGTAGGAGGTGATTGGCGAGATACGAATTCGGGAAAGAAAAAGGGGAGCCGCTCCCAAGGCTTCCCTATCCCCCGATTCGTATGCGTGCCTGGCGCCAATCCTGGCGCCATCTGTATTCCTTTTTGGGTAGCTTAACAACTCGGTGTTTTTTCCTGTTTTTCTCGCAAATCTTGGATTTATTCGGCTTTTCATGGCTTCTTCGTCTTCGTTGGCCTCTGATAAGTTGAGTATAGTGTCTGTTATGTATAAATGTAGGCTCTTGGTAAAATTTTGAGTGATTAATAGGATTAATCTTTGATACAAGAGCCGTAGCCTACCAGAGGCGTCTTGGACGCTGTCGCTCGCTAGGTATAAATTAGTTAGTCAGAGCGACATTCCTGGTTGTTTTGCTTTAATAAATTTTAGCTATTTAGCGTTACATAGGATTTCCTTTCGTGCTTAGTATTATTTGGCGAAGTATTCGCCATTCTGGCCTACGCTAGGCCATGTAGCCTAGTCGTTTGGTCCTAGTACTTCATGCATGATTTTGGTTTTTCCGAGTGTAATTAAAATTTTATTGAAGCTTTAGGCTATATTTTATACATTTTAGACTGTGTGGAATATTTCCAAGATTGTATACGTGTGAGTTTCGGTGAATTAGGTAATCGATTCTCTTGGTGCCTAGGCTAGTTGCTTATGGAGCCTTAGTATACTTTATCATACTCCCCTGTTGCTTTCTTTTCTTCGGAGAAGGTATGCAATCCCTTTCCCTCTGTTTAAGCCTTGGGCTTATCCCTAAGTGGTTTTTTCCGAATTTATTTTCGATAAAACTATACTAGGGTGTGACTGTACCTTCCTGTTCCTGTAGTTATGGTTCAAGAGGGACAGAACAACAGAGTTTTTAGTCTGAGTCTGTGTTGTCTGGCTTAGGGCTGAGTCCCCCTCGCTGACCTAACACATACAAAGGGAGCTTAGCTCCCTTAGGTCAATACCGAAGGTTTCTGTAGTTATGATTCCTTCTTTTGTGATCTACCAGACTAGTCCTGTTGCTGTTCTCGGGGGAGGATAAGTTCTTCCCTTGGGAGTAGCAACGCCTTCCTTGCTTTGGTGCTCTGGAAGCTGGCAAGTATTGCTGGCCTTTCCCCTTAGATCTCCCTTAGGCTAAGATAAGTTTCTTGGCTGCGGGTGATCTGTCACTAAAGCAAGGTTGGCAGGACCCTCTTGTCCCTTTCCCCTCTTTCTTCGTAATGGCCAAGCCATTACTGTACTGTACGTCGTTCTACATCTAGACCTAGTATAGGTTAGGATGTGGAATTGACTCAGCCCCTTGCCGGCCGGCAGAGCTGGCCGGCAGGGGTCTTACTGTACTGTACGTCGTTCTACTTCTGGACCTAGTATAGGTTAGGATGTGGAATTGACTCAGCCCCTTGCCGGCCGGCAGAGCTGCTGGCCGGCAAGGGTCTTATGTTTTCGAGTGCTGCCTGGACCTCTCTTGGTCCCTCATCCATGCCTGCCGGCAGAGCCGGACGGCATTGGTCAAGGAAGCCTGAATTAGTTTCTCCCCTTCCTTATATGCACTCTTTCGGTTGCCGGGCTCAGAGGTTGTGTACACTCTTATCCCGGCATCCATTCTATTTTTCTTCTAGTGCTGTACCTGTCCCGGCTGCCGGCCTATGAGGCCGGCAGCCGGGCAGGTGTAGTCCTCTGGTTCTTTTGCTGCCGGCTGGCATCGGTCTTGTACCTTTGCCGGCCGGCTTATGTCAGTCCTTGTCTGCCGGTCACCAAGAGTGTGGCCGGCAGCTGGGTACTACCTTGTGTAGTTGCTGGCCGGCAGCCATTGCCGGCCAACACTGGCTGTTACCGGCCGGCAGTTGCTGCCGACCGGCACAGGCATTTGAACCAGAGTGCTGCCGCCCTATAGCTGTTAAGTAGTATACTTTAAAGCTAGTTGTGGTGTGTGCCGGCCGGCAAAGGCAGGCCGGCACACATCCCCCTATACTGTACTAGTATTCTTCTGTATAGCATATACAGTAAGAAGAAAACTATAGTAAGGGTTTTGGTACAGCACTGTATCTTCTAACACTATTGTGTTTTCTGGCACATCCCTTTGCTGTTGCCCTCAGATAGGAAGCTGAGTTCTTCCCTGTCTATTATCCAGGATTTTAAAATCATTGCTTAGGTGTGAGCTCCACCTGTTTCCTCTGGAAACCTTGCATTGGTTACTCTAGAAGAGATAAACCATTTTGATTTTATTATCTGGAAGGCTGCAACAATGGGTTGTGAGGGAAACACAAGTGTGTGTATTTCCTTTATGAATTGTTATGCTATACTATGCATATCCAGTGATACATAGTTCACTTGATACTCATGGAAATTTCTTCTCTTTACAGGAGGACCCTCCGAAGTGCGGAAATGTTTTCTGCAATGTCCGCAGCAAGAACCTCTGCGGACATGAGTGTTGTAGGAGACACACAGCATGCGCTGTCTCCAAGGATGATCTCCAGTATTGGGACCCTCAGGTATGTACTGTATGCACTAACCTGATTACTGAGGCTTTTGATTCCCCTAGAACGGCGGAATCAAGGGATATAGCAAGGGAAAAGCTTCGTACTTGGGTAAGGGGCTTCAAGAAGAACACCTCTGGCCCTTATCTTCCAAGTGAGAAGATGAGGGCGTATCTTTTTCCCCAGGCATCAGCTGATGCAGTGATTCCCCAGCCTCAAGAGGAGATCCCTCAAGATCAAGTCCAGGTGGACGTGGAAGTCGCAGTCGCGATGCAAGACATCCAGTTGGATGACAGGATGTCTGACCTGGACGAACGTTTGGAACAAGACCTCCTGGCAGAAGGTCAGGATGAAGTTCAAACCCCGGATGTCGTAGAGGATGAGGTCGACGAGGTGTCGGCTACTCCGGTTCAGATTCCGGAGCCTATCCCCTCAGCATCGGCTGGTCTCCCAGTAGAACTGGGACAGGCCCTCTCTTCGATTGTTGGAATGATCCAACAAATGCAGAAGGAGAATCAGGAGAAGGCGGCTGCAATGGAACTGCGTATGCAGTCCCTGGCAGAATCACATGGGCCCCGGAAAAGGCTCAATGTGAAAGACCTTCCCGTATGCTCAGATGCTAACCCATGGAGGTATGCTGAGCACATGCCGATGACGACTGGAAAGATCGTCATCTCGGATAAGCTGGGCTCAGTTCCCCTAGAGGAGGTAGAATTCTGGCCCAGCAAGGCATCATATCCGGACTGCTATGTCCGGCTGAGAAAAGAACCAGCTTCAAGGGAGGAGACAGAGCCGAAGGAGGTCATTATTATGGACCACGCTAAGGCTCAAGCCCTACTTTCATCCTCGATGAAAGAGAGGGGCTTCTCTAACTCGAAGGTAGCTGCATTGAGCAAGAAGCTCCCTTCTTTTGTGTCCTCTCCTGATAGAGCCTTCCCCTTTTTACAGAAAGGGTTTGCGGCTGTCCTAAAGGCAGTCGAGGCCGGCAAGCCTTGCCCCTCCCTGGAGGAGTGTAAACCCTTGTCGCTGGCCCTGCCTATGGACCACAAAGACTGGAAGGATGTCCATCTGACATTCTCAGTGGGAAAGTTGGAGGCTGATATTGCCGGACGGCAATTCGGCGAGGACCTCCCCAAGCTGTCCGACTCTCTTTTACGAAGAGAGTTCGAGACAAAAGAAAGACTGGCTGCCTCAATGTCTCATCAGACTACTCTTGAGACGATGGCAAGTGACCCCAAGGTCCATGAAATGTTCATGGTAGTGGCTAAGTCTCACCTAGCCACAGTGACGAAGGACCTTTATGGCTTCGTCAAGGCAAGGAGAGCTTGCAGGGAGTTCGTGTTCACCGGGGCTTCGGTGAGACACGAGCCAAGGAAGTTAATCTCCTCCAACATTTGGGGAAAAGACCTTTTCCCTACCGATGTGGTCAAAGAGGTTGTTGATAAGGCCGCCGTGGAGAATAGAAACCTTCTCCAGAAGTGGGGCCTGGCTATCAAAAGAAAATCTTCCCCGGATGAGGGTCCTCAACCAAGGAGGAAGAATATGAGGACTAGGCTACCGTCTCGGCCAGCCAAGCCTTTTAGACAGCAACAACAACTGCAATTGCCATTGCCTCCAGTGCCCCAGATGGTGGCACAAACCCCGACTACTTTTCAGTGGGTACCCCAGGCTGTGCCAGGTCAGTCAACCACATTCACCCCAACGTTCGAAGGACAGTCTTCTTCCTTCCGTGCAAAACCTAGAGGAGCAGCCAGAGGCTCGTCTAGGCGCCCCTCAAGGGGAAGGGGATTCAGAGGTGGTCGTGGTCAGGGAGGCAAGACCTCAGGACGGCAGTCCAAGTGAAACGATACCGGTAGGAGGGAGACTGATGAAATTTTGGGATCGCTGGACCTTCGATCCCTGGGCCCAAAGCCTACTCAAGAATGGACTGGGCTGGAGCTGGTACAGCACTCCACCCCCGTGCCTTCGGTTTTTCCAACACTCCACCCCCGTTTTGGAGGAGTACGTTCAAGAACTGTTGGAGAAAAAGGTGATCCGAAAGGTGAAGTCCATCAAATTCCAAGGGAGGCTGTTTTGTGTTCCCAAGAAAGACTCGGAAAAGCTCAGAGTCATTCTGGACTTGTCGCCACTCAACAAGTTCATAGTGAATTGCAAATTCAAGATGCTAACACTGCAACACATAAGGACCTTACTGCCCAAGAGGGCATACTCAGTCTCTATAGACTTGTCAGACGCCTATTGGCACATTCCAATCAGCCGTCGACTCTCCCCCTACCTAGGGTTCAGGCTACAACGGAGACTATACGCCTTCAGAGCCATGCCATTCGGGCTAAACATAGCCCCAAGGATTTTCACGAAGCTTGCGAGCGCAGCTCTCAAACAATTACGCCTAAAGGGAATTCAGGTAGTAGCCTACCTGGACGACTGGCTGGTGTGGGCAGCATCCGAGACCGAATGCTTGCAAGCTTCCAGTCAGGTGATCCAGTTCCTAGAGTACCTAGGCTTCAAGATCAACAGAAAAAAGTCTCGACTTTCTCCATCCCAAAAGTTCCAGTGGCTGGGAATCCACTGGGACCTTTTGTCACACAGTTTCTCCATCCCGACGTAGAAAAGGAAGGAGATAGCGGGCTCTGTCAAGAGACTTCTAGATTCCGAAAGGATATCAAGACGCGAACAGGAGAGGGTACTAGGCTCTCTCCAGTTTGCTTCAGTGACAGACCCAGTGCTAAGAGCACAGCTAAAGGATGCAACCGGAGTTTGGAGAAGGTATGCATCAAACGCGCGAAGAGATCTGAGAAGACCAGTGCCGCCTCGGCTACGTACTCTTCTCAGACCTTGGTCCCAAGCCAGACATCTAAAGAAGTCGGTTCTTCTTCAGCCACCTCCCCCGTCGATGACGATTCACTCAGACGCCTCAAAGGAGGGATGGGGAGGTCACTCTCATCGGAAAAAAGTCCAGGGAATTGGTCCAAGCTATTCAGGACCTTTCATATAAACTTTCTAGAAGCTATGGCAGTGCTCCTTACCTTAAAGAAAGTCTCCCCGCGTCACTCGATCCACATAAGATTGGTGATGGACAGCGAGGTGGTTGTGAGATGCTTGAATCGACAAGGGTCGAGGTCACCACCTCTCAACCAAGTGATGTTAGCCATTTTCCGATTGGCGGAAAAGAAGAAGTGGTACCTGTCGGCAGTTCACCTTCAAGGAGTCCGCAATGTGACAGCGGACGCTCTATCCAGGTTCACACCGATAGAGTCGGAATGGTCCTTAGACGCAGGATCATTCTCCTTCATTCTGAATCAAGTCCCAGAACTGCAGATAGACCTCTTTGCGACGAAAGACAACAAGAAGTTGCCCCTGTACGTGTCCCCGTACGAGGACCCCTTAGCGGAAGCAGTGGACGCAATGTCCCTCGACTGGAACAGATGGTCCAGGATTTATCTGTTCCCTCCTCACAACCTTCTGTTGAGGGTCCTCAACAAACTGAGATCCTTCAAGGGGGGTAGCGGCAATAGTGGCCCACAAGTGGCCGAACAGTATGTGGTTCCCCTTGGCGTTGGAACTACAGATGAAGTTCGTGCCGCTACCACATCCAGTTCTGACCCAGCGAGTCCAGAAGTCGACTGTCTGCGCTTCATTACAGAAAACCCGGACCCTGCAGCTCATGATTTTCTCGTCCTTGCGGTGAGAAAGCGTTTCGGGATTTCGAAAGCCAGCATAGACTTCCTAGAGGAATATAAGTGCAAATCGACTAGAAGGCAATATGAGTCATCTTGGAGAAAATGGGTGGCCTTTGTAAAGGCAAAGAATCCGCAGGAGATCTCAACAGACTTCTGCTTATCTTTCTTCATCCACCTCCATGGCCAAGGGTTGGCAGCTAACACGATTTCAGTGTGTAAATCTGCTTTGATGAGACCCATTTAATTTGCCTTCCAGATCGACCTAGGTAACGAGATCTTTAATAAAGTTCCGAAAGCCTGCGCTAGGCTCAGACCTTCAGCACCTCCAAAGCCCATCTCATGGTCTTTAGACAAAGTTCTTCATTTCGCCTCCTTGTTGAGCAATGAAGAATGTGCGTTAAAGGATTTGACGCAAAAAGTTATTTTCCTATTTGCACTCGCGTCCGGGGCCAGGGTTAGTGAGATCGTAGCCCTCTCGAGAGAGGCAGGTCGTGTTCAGTTCCTGGATGGGGGGGATCTGAACCTGTTTCCGGATCCTACATTTCTCGCCAAGAATGAGTTACCCACCAACAGGTGGGGTCCCTGGAGAATCTGCCCTCTGAAAGAAGATGCATCTCTATGTCCAGTAGAATGCCTAAAGGTCTATCTTCGTAGAACTTCAGACTTCAAGGGTGGTCAACTATTCAGGGGAGAAACATCAGGCTCAAATTTATCTCTGAATCAACTCAGAGCGAAAATCACATATTTTATTCGCAGAGCGGATCCTGACAGTACACCCGCAGGTCACGATCCGAGGAAAGTTGCCTCATCCCTAAATTTCTTTAATTGTATGGATTTTGAACATCTCCGTTCATACACGGGCTGGAAGTCTTCCAGGGTGTTCTTTCGCCACTAGGCGAAGCAAGTAGAGGAACTTAAGAGATCTGTGGTAGCAGTGGGTCGTGTAGTTAACCCTACTGTTTAACTCTGCGAGGAACAGTGGTCTTAATTGGGACGATTAGGTCCAGGGTGAGTGTGTAGGTACATACTGTGCTACAAACTAAATGAGGGCACCAAGTGCCCATATAGACTGTTCCTTCTTTCAAAGGTGAACCTAGCATAAGTTCAGACATGTGTGCCGAGCGTTTCTAACGCTAATGTGATTAATTTGTAATACAGACTTTTATGACTTGATACCTCGGTATCTTATTAAAGTGGTGTTTAATGGTTTTTCTTTCAGATAAACAAGTTCTGTTTACTATCATACTTATGCTTAAAGTTTTGGGTTATCCTCTTTTATATATATATATATATATATATATATATATATATATATATATATATATATATATATATATATATATATATTTGTTGTTAACCTGTCTGTTTATTGTCTGCCAATAAACTTGTTCTTGAGAACCTTGCGTCTCTTTCACCTGTGTCAATTTATTGGTATAATTGAGCATTTTAATTCTATGTATCTTATCTGGGATAATTCTGATAGAATTGTTCTGTTATGCAAGCTATGTTGCATTGGTTTATGTAGTCCCCTAATGGGAGGACTCCGTCCCATAAAGGGACGAGGGCGGTTTTATTAGTTTCTTCCTATGCGGATATAAACCTTTGTCCAATACAAGTATTGTGCAGATTACTGGTCAATATATATTGACACAGTGGTTCTATACAAACTATGCTTTACTAAATATAGGGCGAGACCACTATATTAACTTGCCTGGTATTCATACATAGATATATGTACTCTTCGAGACTTTTCCAGAGTCTAGTAGGACTCTTCCCTGTAGGGGGCAGGAAGCTCTAATATAGTTTATAGTTAGTTGAAAAGATGTATAACGGTAACATCTTAGGTCTCTAGGTCTAGTCGACCGGGAAAAAAATTACCTCCGGGGAGTACGGCACGTTCTGAGAATCCACAGATACAGTAATGCTCTGGTACACTTCCATCAGGACGACATGGCTTGAGCCCAAAAAACGGATTTTGAGCGAAGCGAAAAATCTATTTTTGGGTGAGATGGCCATGTCGTCCTGATGGACCCGCCCTTGCCTTTCTAAGAAAGGGCTGTAGGACCCCTCCCTACATACAGTATCTGTAGCACCTCGTGTACGCTACAAGGAATACAGATGGCGCCAGGATTGGATGCCAGGCACGCATACGAATCGGGGGATAGTGAAGCCTTGGGAGCGGCTCCCCTTTTTCTTTCCCGAATTCGTATCTCGCCAATCACCTCCTACGAGACGAAATCTCTGTCCAGGATGTAGATTGCCATGTGACGTGTCTAGAATACGTCCTCTGATATGTCGCGATATCCCTTTCACGAGGGATACTCACTCCAGGAGTTAGAATTCTGGTACCTTAAGGTAAATTCTCTGGGAATATCGCCGTAGTTGTAATATACCCTAGGAAGCTACCCTATAGGAACTTCCATCAGGACGACATGGCCATCTCACCCAAAAATAGATTTTTCGCTTCGCTCAAAATCCGTTATATATATATATTGTGCATATATAGTAGTTGCAAAAAAAGCAGTGAAAGGAAGAAAAGACGATATATTGACGAACTAAAAAAGGTTGCGGGTGTGGACTGGCATAGAAAAAACAAGCAGACAGAAGAGAAAGAACATACAGTGGACTAGTAATGATTTCTTCTTCTTCTTCTTCTTCTTCTTATTATTATTATTATTATTATTATTATTATTATTATTATTATTATTAGCCAAGCTACAGCCCTGGTTGAAAAATCAGAATGCTATAAGCCCAAGACCTACAACAGGGAAATTAGCAAGGAAAGGAAATGAGAAAAAAGTAAGTAAATGATATATTAGCAAATATGAAATATCTTATGATCAGTTACGTTAAAGTAGGCCTGTCGTTCCGTGTGAGTTTTTTACTAAGTTTATATATATATATATATATATATATATATATATATATATATATATATATATATATATATATATATATATATATATATATATATATATATATATAGTGTATATATATGTATATACTGTATATAAATATATATATATATATATATATATATATATAT
Source organism: Palaemon carinicauda (assembly GCF_036898095.1). Lineage (NCBI taxonomy): Eukaryota > Metazoa > Arthropoda > Malacostraca > Decapoda > Palaemonidae > Palaemon > Palaemon carinicauda. Next base: position 51,269,251 of record NC_090732.1, on the reverse strand, counting down.
ATATATATATATATATATATATATATATATGCATATGTATATATATATATATATATATATATATATATATATATATATATATATATATATATATATATATATATATATATATATATATACATATATATATATATATATATATATATATATATACATATATATATATATATATATATATATATATATATATATGTATATATATATATATATATATATATATATATATATATATATATATATATATATATATGTATATATATATATATATATATATATATATATATATATATATATATATGCATATGTATATATATATATATATATATACATATATATATATATATATATATATATATATATATATATATATATATATACATATATATATATATATATATATATATATATATATATATATATGTATATATATATATATATATATATATATATATATATATATATATATATGTATATATATATATATATATATATATATATATATATATGTATATATATATATATATATATATATATATATATATGTATATATATATATATATATATATATATATATATATATATATATATATATATATATATATATATATATATATATGTATATATATATATATATATATGTATATATATATATATATATATATATATATATATATATATATATATATATATATACACACACACATATATATATATATATATATATATATATATATATATATATATATATACACATATATATATATATATATATATATATATATATATATATATATATATGTGTATATATATATATATATATATATATATATATATATATACACACACATATATATATATATATATATATATATATATATATATATACATATATATGTGTGTATATATATATATATATATATATATATATATATATATATATATATATACATATATATATGTGTGTATATATATATATATATATATATATATATATATATATATATATATATATATATATATATATATATATATATGTATGTATGTATGTGGTGGCCATATTGGGACTGGCAGCTGAATCCCTGGCTTGATTGCCGGTGCATGAACTCACGTGAACTAATGTCACATTTTTTTCTTTACCTTTTTACAAGCATAACAGATACTATTCTCTAGATTTAGATATCTTACTTCATAACACATGAATAAATAAATGGGTGGTTAATGTTTTTTAAAATTTTTGTTGGACGTTAGCGTTCACACATTGTAACTAAAATACCATTCGTAACTAAAATGAGACATTGAATTTATAAACATGGCAATGGTTTCTGAACACGCTGCCACTTTTTTGTTACCTTTGATAGGCGATATTCCGATCCATGTCACCTAATAAAACTTGTAACAGAAAGTTTGAGTGATAAGAATACTTTCATTAATAAATATGAAACTCATGTAAAATGGGAGTACATAGATCATCTTTACAGACTCCAAGACAAAAAACTTTATTCGGGTAATAAGAAGGTCAGAGCTGCTCATATGACAAGGATACAATAGGATGAAAGTTTAGTTAGCCGTAAAGCTCGTAAATTCTTTTAAATTCTTACTTGAAAAAAATAAGTGAATTTAAGAGAAATAATGCTACTATTGATTTCATAATGGTATACAAAACCTTACTCAATATATTGAATTCTAGAAATTTAAATGCCAAGGGATTTAAATGACTAAACCAGAAAAGTAATGCAAACTGTGATAATTATTTAATAATAAATGCAGAAATATACTTCAGTTCATTGAAACTTCTAGATGGTAAAGCCATCTTCAAATCCAATACAAAAAATGGATTCATTGGCTTTCTATGATTGTGAGCCTTAGCAATTTTTCTATGACTCGAAGATTCAGTCATGATCCCATTGAAATATTCTTTGGTCAAGTAAGAAGCATGGGAGGCAACAATGATGAATCAGCAGCGAGACAATTTGCTATGGCTTACAAAAGGTTTCTTGTTTATAATGACTTGGTGGATTCCATTCGTGGCAACTGCTTACCATACAATAGGAGTTGGGGCCTATACCAACTGCCTCGAGCAACATAAACATTCTTTTTGAAGTAAATCACATAAAAGCTTCTATCAAATGTCAATTTTACAAGGCGTTTATTTACAAAGCACACTCAGAGGACAAGGAAGGTATTTATGCTTATATTTCTAACCGAAACCAATTGTCAAAATGTTCATATTAAATAATAGCTCATATCACAGGTATTGTTGTTATCCAGGTGAAAAAACGTCTTTACAGTGTAAGGCCACCATTGATGCTTTTACGTTAAATATAACTATCATCACATTCTCATCAATAATAAAAGAAAGTAAACTTGCTTTATCCATCAAATGATATAATTGACATACAATACATGTGAAAAATATGCCTTGTGATAAAGCAATGGGGAAAGTAAACTTCTATAAATTAGTGAAGTTCCGTATTGACAGCTTACAGATTGAAAATAATGTTTTCTGAGTTCAGTTATCACATGTATGATACACAACTATTGAACAATCCCTTATACTTATTGATTGAAGTAATAGCTTAAAGTTTTTGCAAGTAATATATAATCACACTGGTAAGCAGATTACTGCTAAACTTAACACAGGTTGCAGTAAAGAGTTGCCAGTTATATACTAAACTAATTAATTTTAAGGGTTAATAATTCCAATTGATAAATAGCATACGAAAATATATGATAAGGATAAAACAATAGATGATATGAAAGGACCATCTTTAAATTTGGGTCAGTAATAGGTTATATGTGTATATGATAATGAAAAAGTTTTCATTGTATTCCGAAGTAGTTAAGTAAGATATTGTGTTTATTGAAATCAATAATTTATAACAAATACTAAAACTACAATAACCTTTAGCTTCCAATTATACTTGCTTGTTAATCGTTATGGTTTAAGGGTACCTGACACTTGCACGCATTCGTGGCACGCACTGGCACGCATTGATGCGCGAACTCGCGTGAACGAGCCGTGAAAATGTCGTGAACAGTGCGGGAACTCGCGTGCCAGAGCGTACCAATGCGTGCCATGCGAGCCCAAAACTTTGAAATGTTTAAAGTTTGTGGCACGCATTGGCACGCACTAAATGGCCGTGAAATAGTCGTGAACGATGCGCCAACTGGAGTGAACTGGAGTGAACAGTGCGTGAACTGGCGTGCCAGAGCATACCAATGCGTGCCATGCTTCCCCTTCCACGCATCGTGCATGCCAGTTCACGCATCGTTCACTCCAGTTCCCGCACTGTTCACTCCAGTTCACGCCAGTTCCCGCATCGCGGCCTTCCCACTGACATTGTCACGCATTGTACTCCCGCATTGTCTCGCACTGTTCACGCTAGTTCGCGCATTGTTCACTCCAGTTCCCGCATCGTTCACTCCAGTTCACGCCAGTTCCTGCATCGTTCACTCCAGTTCACGCCAGTTCCCGCATCGTTCACTCCAGTTCACGCCAGTTCCCGCCGGTTCACGCTAGTGCCCGCCTACTCACGCTAGTGCCCTCCTACTCCGCCAGTGGAGCTCTCGTGGGATTATCAGAGGGTGGAGCTCTCGTGTGATTAAGGGGATTAGGGGGTATATAAATTGAGGTCCGAGGACACTCCTAGCCATTCCAGAGTTCGCCAGCGAGGAGACAACATGCCTAAACTGAAGCAGCCAAAGGGAAGGGGGAGGAAAATGGACGTGATAGAGGAGACTGCAGATCGAGATTCTCCTCATTCATCATTTTCAAGTCTCGATATGGTCATCCCGGAGACACAGCAGGATACAAGCCAGAGCCAGGTATCCAGTGATGACGATTTAAAGAAGAAGCGGGTTTGGGTGTCTAAGAAGGACATCCCTGACTACCAGTGGACGCAAGAGACGGAGACTACGTTGGCCGACCTTGTCAAGGAGAACCACATGCTCTTTGACAAGAAACACAAGGAGTGGATAAACAAGGTGTTGAAGGACAGCAGGTGGGCATATATAGGAAGCCAGCTGGAACCTCCTGCCACTGCTGCCCAGTGCAAAAAACGCTACGAAAACTTGAGGACGAGGGTTGGCAAAATTATGAAGAAGGAGAAGAAGAGTGGAGCTGGCCAGGCTCAAAGGAGTGGCCGTGATGACTTCCTCATGGACACTTGGTCGTTCCTCATACAGGACATCGTCCGTGGAGAGACAGTCGCCAGTGAGGAATTTCGTGGCTCCGAAGGAGGTGCCACGACAGCCAGCGAAGTCGACGATGACGTGAGGTCGACGGGGTCTCGCAGCCAGGCATCTACCACCACCAGGAAGGACAATGGGAAGGGGTCCTGCCGAACACTTGACACCTCTCACAGCGACACCTATGTGTCGGAGAAGTATTTCAGCAATATATTGAGGAATGTGAGTATTAATTATTTTTGACATATGCTATCTGTTGCATTAAAATGCTGTACTAAATTGTTACAATGTTTGTTATATATATACATATATATAATATATACAGTAATATATTTTTATAATATTTTTTATGTTTCAGCTTGTGTCGAAAGCTGATTCGTCAACCCCAACGTTTATGGGCCAGCACAAGATTGCGCACGATTTTGCGTGCCTGCTGGAAGGCTACATGCGTGCCATCCCAGTACACCGATGGCACGAATTCCAAATAGAGTGCCTCAATCTCACACAACGTTACAGGGACGAGACTCAGGTCTTCCAGCAGGAACAGCAACAATCCTCAGTGACCTGGGCAGGCCCACAGCAACAGCAACCTTTACAGCCCCCTGTGCATCAGCAACCCCCTCAGCAACAGTCACCTTGGCAGCCCCCTCAGCAGCAGTCAACTTGGCAGCCCCCTCACCAGCAGTCACCTTGGCAACCCCCTCACCAGCAGTCACCTTGGCAACCCCCTCACCAGCAGCAACCTTGGCAGTCCCCTCAACCAGGACCCTCGCATGCACAGCCAGAGCAGCAGCAGCAGCATCGTCCAGCCAGTCATAACTGGGTGCCGCAGTCAAGCCCTTCTTCCTTGCCCCGTACCACGGACTGGCACCCAGGGATGCCAACTCCACTGTCATCCACCCTTGTCCAGGTGACCTCGCCATCAGTGCCAGTGTCGTCACCCACCCTTGTCCAGGCTCCTTCACCAGCACCTTCATTAACGTCGCTGTCGGCGGCATTCAAAAGTCCATTGACCTTCCCTGTCCTGACCCCGGGGACCATCGACAGCAACCTTGATGAAGCCATGACACCCTCACCCCTCTACTCGTCCAAGGAGCTTGATACCCCACCAGTCAAGGACAAGGAAATTTAAATAGTGTAAAATATTTGTACATAATTGAAGTGTGATACTTGTATATATATATGTTGTTTTAATCTCTTGTTCACTGACGTGGGGTATATAATTATTAACACGGACGTGGGGTATGTTTTACCCCGTTTTAAAAAAAATAAATAAAAATAGTTATAAACAAAATTTATTGATTCTGAAAACATAAACAGAAAGTACATACTCTCTAGTGTATTTTATTCAACCATTTTAATGACTAGCAACTGAAACTACATATTTCAAGGACAACTTAAAAAAAGTATAAAAAAAATACTAAAATTTTTACTTGTGTTGCTAAAATAGAGTGAGTAAAATTTAATATTCTTGTAAATGACTTGATTCCTGACTCACACACTCTCAGGGTATCGGGGTATCTCAGCTATGGGTATCACAGCCTCCTGGAAGGCACACACGCTGTATGGGAGACCATAAAATAATAACTATAAATTCTGTGGTGAAAATAAATGAAGTTTCTGCAAAAAAAAATTGTTTGTAGAGGTATTCCTGTCTGTGAACACTAAATGATCAAGAAATGTTATGGTTATGTTTTGACAGTCAAAAGACCATATTTGAACAAAAAAAAATCTTTTACAATTATTTACCATTGAAAATGGTAATGAGCAATACTGGCAGTTTCAGTGTACAGTACAAACAATTCATATTCTCGGTGATGGACTATGCATTCCCTACGCTTACCAGTATGTAGTTCTAGTACTAGTAGTAGTAGTAGTAACTAAAGTTCTTACCTGTATTAGTGTGGGCAGTCCACGCACCAAGTGTAGATGTGTTGAGGACACACAGGGCGTGTACAGCCTTGACACCTGTGTCGTGTCTTCCTGTCTTTGGCCCTGTCACACAGTGAGCACCGCACCATGGGAGCCCTGCTGTCCGCCATCACTGTGAGACTTGCTTGATCATCCCTGACAGGTAAAGGAATGTTGCAGACTGTGTTGATCACAGTTTTGATGGTTCTGGGAATCCTTGTGTTGAACATCCTCTTTCCTGCCCATGCTTTGATAAGGGCCTCTGCCATATTTTGCATATAGAAGCGTCTCTCAATTGGTTTAGAACCTATTGTCTGCTGATTTTCCTTGTAGATTATCCACGAGTTGATTACACAGGAATTTATCATCCCATAGAAAATACTCATGGGCCACCTGCTTGTCTTGCGTGAAACTGAGTATATAGCACACATTTGATCGAATGCATCAACTCCACCTTTCGTCTCATTATAAAAACAAATGATCTCGGGCTTGCCATTGGGCATTATGGTTGGCTGTCTGTGCATTGATGATAATAGATACACCAACTTCTTTTTCGTTCTTGAAGTGTTCTTGCAGTATGACACCAACGTCATGTCATTCACGAATAAGAATGCACTAGAACCTACCATCCTAGTTCTTGTTTCTTTCATTTCCTGGGGAATTTCTTTCTTGTTTGCTTTCACAGTGCCAACTAGGGTCATGCCACAGTTGTGTAGAAGATCAGTGACCAAGGGCACAGAACTAAACCAATTGTCAGTGGTTACGTTTCTGGTTCTATTGTGGTAGGGTTCTGTAAGATCCTTTGTGATCTTATGACCAACGTTTATGCCACCCCGGGCCTGAGGTTGTGTGTCTTCTTTCCCCAGGTAGGGTATTGCTCTCAGCATGTACTTGCTTTTACTGTCACATATAAGGAAAAGTTTGATCCCATATTTTGCTGGTTTGCTAGGAATATACATGCGGAATGGGCAGTTTCCATGGAATGCCAGCAGCTGCTCATCCACTGTAACTGTTTCACTTGGGACGTACATTTTCCCACAGTTGTCAATAAAGATGTCCCAGATAACACGAATAGCTGCAAACTTGTCCGTTGTCTGTCTCTGAGCTCTCGTGTCTTTGTCATCAAATCTCAAACAGCTGAGAAGGAAGCAGAAGCGGTCCTCTGACATGGCTGCACGATAAATTGGTGGGCCGGTCTTGGGGCTAAACATTTCCCTAGTTGTCAGGTGGTTATCTCTCTGGCCACCACTGAAGATCAATAGTCCCAAAAGTGCACGTATCTCATCCGGTTCTGTTAGGGATAACCCTCCTCTCCGGTTAGTATACTTGGCTGCCCGCTGAGGAATTATTTTGTTGGTCCATTGCACTATCTCGTCGATAATACTATCTCCAAAGAACAAGCTCAAGGCTTTTTCTGGGGTGTCTGCACTCCTTGCCTCCGGTGTTGGTCCTGAGGTGATAGGACCAACAATGTTTCGTGCTGGTGTCCTTACTCTACTGGATGACTGTGGTCGACAATTCCACCTATAGCCAGACTTGGATGTCACTGTACTGGTTCCGAAGTCATGCATTCTTGTAGCCTTGTCTTCTTCATTAGCATTGCTCCTTCGTCTTCCCCTGGCAACAGGAGGAGGCACAGCAGGGTCAGCAGAGGGAGGAGGAGGCACAGCAGGGTCAGCAGAGGGAGTAGGAGGCACAGAAGGGTCAGCAGAGGGAGGAGGAGGCACAGCAGGGTCAGCAGAGGGAGTAGGAGGCACAGCAGGGTCTGCAGAGGGAGCAGGAGGCACAGCAGGGTCAGCAGAGGGAGCAGGAGGCACAGCAGAGTCAGCATAGGACAAAGCTTGTGTAGCACCTCCTCGAGCAGCATTACCACGGCGTCTCTTACTCACCCTACTTACAGCAGGGGTAGCAATAGAGGTACCAGGGGTAGGAGAGGCTGGGCGGTGGACAGAGTGGTGCATTGAGGCTAGGGAGGGGGATGGTAGAGAGTCGTCCAGGGGTTGGTGGGGAGTGGAGGGAGGGTGAGGCCTGATGTCTATTTGGCTGGCAACACGTGGCTTGCGAGGTGTTGATGTAGTTAGTTTTCTCATTCGGGCCCTACTTTGAAAACATTGTTCATCCATAAACTCCTCACTATCATCATCACTGCTAGGTGGTTGTTCATAATCTTTGTCCATATCTGAGTCATCTTCCACCTCATATTCAACATGATCAATCTCACTTTCATCATCACTTTCAAATATTGCACTCACATCTGTTAAGCCTGAATTGTTCATTATTTCATCTAATTCTGCCTGAGAATAAAAAACTTTCTTTTTTCCATCCATCTTTCACAGTTTATTATGAGTCTTTATCTACTTAGTTTATCTAGTCACTGCTATACTATGATAACTCTGAAAAGAGATTATTCAATGCCTGAAAACATAAAAACATGAAAATACACAAAGAACTAAAAACATTCAAAACACATCAACACTGCACTGGGGCAAAATATACCCAAATGTTTTTATTGTTTATCACTGCAATTAGGAACAATATACCCACACATATTAGTATTTTAACACTGCACTGGGGTATAATATTCCCACACATATTAGTATGTTAAGACTGCTGTGGGGTATAATATTCCCACACATATTAGTATGTTAAGACTGCTGTGGGGTAAAATGTACCCACACATATTAGTATGTTAAGACTGCTGTGGGGTAAAATGTACCCAAACTCCCCCCCCCCACACACCCCCACAAGTGATTAATCACAGAGACACTACCTCCCTCCAATAGACCTGACAGGAAACTGAAGCTACATGGCTGTTAAGCTTGCTAAGTGGCCAGACCACTCAGCAAGGATAAAATAAAAATGGCGTGGCGTGAACAAGGGTTAATGTAAATAAAATATTTATATATTTCCAAACACTTTTCGTCTATTTCCTTAAAATACAAAGAAAGAAACAGTAAACTAAAAAATGATAAAAGTGAAGAAAAATAAACCCCCCCAAAAAATTTATATTTGCTGTCTTAATGTGGAAAAAAAATGATATCTTATTTCAAACTATTTTTATCTTTATAATGAAGAGAAACAAAAAGGAAACGAAAAAATAATGAAAATGAAAGAAAAATAAACCTAATATGTTTTTATATTTGCTGTCTTAATGTGAAAAAATATTGGAAAGTTGAGTATTATCTTTACTATGTATAAATATAAGCTCTTGTCATTTTGAATGAAATCAAAAGTGATATTAACGTACACAAGAGCTGTTGCCTACCGGAGGCATCCAGGATGCTATCGCTCGCTCTTATGGGTCATTTAGTTTGCTAGAGCGACGTTCCCAGTTTGTTTTGCTTTAATAATTTAGCTATTTAGCTCCGCATAAAATGCTTATATTGTTAGCTCGGGGATTTCGACACGATCGAGGTAACGATCCTGCCTTTGTCGACGTATTGTCGCTATAGGCAAATTTTTTTAAGTTTGCTGTTTTCATGTAAAAATGAAATGATGTCTTATTTCATGCACACACTTATTTTCATCTATTACCAATCAAGATGCACATTTTTGTTTTAAATAAAAATGAAATGAAAAATAAACCCTAGAAATTTTTAACTTTGTTGTTTTCAGGTAAAAATTAAATTATGTCTTATTTCATGCACACACTTATTTTCATCTATTGCCAATCAAGATGCACATTTTTTGTTTTAAATAAAAATGAAATGAAAAATAAACCCTAGAAATTTTTAAGTTTGCTGTTTTCATGTAAAAATGAAATGATGTCTTAATTCATGAACACACTTATTTTCATCTATTACCAATCAAGATGCATATTTTTTGTTTTAAATAAAAATGAAATGAAAAATAAACCCAAGAAATTTTTAAGTTTGCTGTTTGAATGTAAAAATAAAATGCTTTCTTAATAGTTGTACATATTTTATGTCTGCTATTTATATGTAAATCAAATGCTTTCTTATAGAAACTAAAATCAAGGGCCACAAAAAATACAAACGAAAAATATACGTTTCTTTTATTTACAAAATGGAACAACTATACAGCTCATGGAGGTACTACAATTTTTCTTGCCAAGGGACAGCACCAGCAGGGGACATGTAGTAATGTGAAAGGTAGTCTCGCTGATCCTTTGCATCCTTCTGGATATGATGGCCAGGTAGAGTCATCAGCCCCTGCAGGTTTTGCTCATTCCTCCATGCACCAGGGATCAGAGCATGTGTGTCCGGATCTTCGTAGTCCACTTCTGACAAAGCACCTGGGTATTTGATGAGGACGAGGTTGTGCAGGACACAGGCACACATGGTGATTAGGTTGATGGTGCTGGGCTTCTGCTGCATCGTCGTCAAGAAGCAACGGAACCTTTGACTTAAAATTCCAAAGGCATTCTCTACGACACGTCGGGCACGAGACAACCTGTAGCTATATATGCGTTCTCGTAGGACTTGTGACCGATGGGAGAATGGTTTCATCATCCAGATTCGTAGAGCAAAGGCGTCATCCCCAACGAAGTGATAGGGCACTGGGTGGTCATCATTAGGGAGTGGTTCTGGTTGAGGCACTCCAGCTCTGTTGTCTTCTACAGCATCATGCAGAGAACAGTTGCTCCATGTTCCTCCATCCGACACACCACCCTCTGCCCCAACATCCACATAGAGGAACCTGTAGGAAGCATCTGCGACTGCCATCAGTACAATGCTGTGGAAGCCCTTGTAGTTGTAGTAGTAAGAGCCAGCATTGGGTGGCTTCTTTATGGCAATGTGCTTTCCGTCCACAGCCCCCAGACAGTTGTGGTAATTCCATCTGGAGCTGAATCTGGCAGCAACTTCCTTCCAGGCCTCTTCAGTTTTGGGGCAACGCAGCACTTCGTCCTTGTAGGCAGCGATGATGGCTTTACACACCTCTGGTATTAACTTGCTGATGGTACTTGCTTCAACCCTGAAGCTGTACTGAAGACTTTGATAGGAATTTCCAGTGGCTAAAAAGCGGAGGGTGACAGCAAGCTTGAGTCCAACTTGAAGCGGTTCCCTCATGAAGGTGGACTGCTTCAGGAGGTGCGGGGTTAACTTCTCAACCATCTCTTGAAACAGGTCAGGTGTGATTCTGAGGTAATTTTTGTAGCCCTTTGGATCTTCCTTGTGGAGTTCAGTCAATAGACTGTCATAGTGTCCAAACGAGTGCCTTCTGGTTAACCATTCCCTGACCCACACTTTCCTTTGTATCTTTCTTCGAGGTAGGGTTGGCTTTTGTTTCTCTTTTTCCTTTGCCAGCCTTTTCTGATGCACTCCAACAAATGCTACAGCAGCTGCCAGGTATAGGTATCTTCTCCTCAATGCAATGGTGTCTCTGACAGTAAGCATGTTGTCTCGTCTGAAGCTAATCCAAGAATGTCCTCGGGTTCGAGAAGCCCCGTTTTTATATGGAGTGGCCAATTCGTGAACTGGCGTGAACTGGCGTGAACGATGCGGAAACGATGCGGAATGATGAGTGAACTCGCGTGAACGTGTCGTGAACGATGCGCGGACTACGCGTGCCAATCCGTGCCTTCGCGTGAACGTCGCGTGAACGATGCGCGAACTGGAGTGAACTGGTCGTGCCTTCGCGTGAACGTCGCGTGAACGATGCGCGAACTGGAGTGAACTGGTCGTGAACAGTGCGCGAAAAACACCAGTGCGTGCCACAAAGTGGCACGCACTGGCCCGCATCAATGCGTGCCAGTGCGTGGCAAAAATGCGCGCAAGTGTCAGGCAGGCTTTAGTGTATCTTTTGCCATATATGGGAGGGGCTGACAGCAGTCAACTGGTCTGACCCACACAGCACGCCTCCTCCCATTATTCCTCTACGGGATCAACAACCAATTCTACCATCCACCAGTTGCTGCGGCCACCCTTTCCCTAACAAGTACGAATCTCTTACTTCCCATTAATCACACCTATCAACAGCCACCTGAAAACTAAAAGAAAAAGATCAAAGCCTTCGGGTGGGTCACAACATTACAACCGTCAAGGTAAAGAGAATACCGGTTATTTGCACTGAGACAGGTCTTTGGCTCAATATGTGTGGCTTCTGTACATAGGGTGGAGTGATCAATGTGACGCCATAATGCAATGTGTCCAATAGTTAAAGTAAGGTCAGTTCTTCCATAATTTCTTCCCTGTACGTGTCTCATCAACATCTACAGATTTTCATAAAAAAAAAAGTTCTATCTATTCCTCTGAATGGGATGTTGCTGGTGCATACGTTTGAATGATCTTCAGTTTATATTTTTCTAGATTGATAATTAATTCCACAGTTCTATCAGTAATCATCATCATCAGCTCCTCATACCCAAAGGGCCTCGGTTAGATTTCGCCAGTCGTCTCTTTCTAGAGGTTTTAATTCAATACCTCTTCGCTCTCCATCTCATACTTCGCGCTTATAGTCCACAGCCATGTAGGCCTAGGTATTCCAACTCTTCTACTCCCTTGTGGAGACAGCTAAACGTTTTGTGAGCTAATCTCTCTTGAGAAATTCGAAGAACATGTCCAAACCATCTCCATCTACACCGAATCATGAACTCATCTACATATGCCACTCAAGTAATCTCTCTTGAGTTATACTTCTGATCCTGTCCTGCCATTTAACTCCAAATACCCTTCTGAGGTCTTTGTTCTATATCTGCTCATTATATTGGAAATTGTTTCATTGTCATACCATGGCTCATGACCATATAATAATACCGATCTCACTATAGTGATATATAGTCTGATTTTTATATGTAGCTTCAGTCGATATGATATCCAAATTCTACTTAAGCTGGCCATTGTTGGATTTTTCCAATGTATTACTAAATTCTAATTCTAAAGACCCTGTATTAAAGATCATATTTCCTTAATACTTAAATTATTCTACGTTATTAATCCTTTCTCCTTCCAATGATATTCCATCTTGCATTGCATACTCTGTTTTCATCATCTGTCTTTCTTTAATTGATCTTGATCCCAACCACGTGTCATATTTCCTGCATTCTCGTAAGCAAGCATTGCAAATCCTGTGTTGTTCTGCTAATAAGGATAGCATCATCAGCATATTTTAGGTCTGCTAATTTCCCATCACCAATCCAGTCCAATCCTTCTCCACCATCTCCGAATGTTCTACGCATTACAAAATCCATGAAGAGGATAACCAACATTGATGACAACACAATCCCTTGGAGTACTCCGCTGTTCACTGGAAATTCATTTGGACTCTCCACAAAATGAGCCGGTGCATACTATCAAAGATTTTTTCATAGTCCAAAAATGCCACCAAAGGGGATTTCTATATTTTACACATTGCTGAACATATCTAAAATTCAAACTTTGGTCAGTGCAGCTTCTGCCTTTTCAAAATGGTACTTGTTCATCTCTCAGCTTTTCATCAGTCTTTCTCTCCAGTCTCCAAAAATAAGCATTTTATACATATCAATCAGTCAGGTCTTCCTTTTTTTTGGACATTTTCGCCAATGCTCCTAACTTCAAATCATCAGGTTTTGCCTGTTCATGCAACATTCTGCAAAGTATTCTGGAATTCTGGCAGTCACTTCATTTTTGGCCAGTATCATCTTGGCAGTTATTCCATGGTATCCAGGGGCTCTCCATCTCTTGAGTTTTTAGATGATAGTTTTGACTTCAAACTCAATGAATTCGTTCATGCGTACATCTAGGTCTTCATCAGCTTCAGGTATATCAATCAAATTGATGCCAGGGCGCCAGGGAACTTCAAGTCATTTATTCATTCATTTGTCTCTTAAAGTTTCTAAGACTGCAGATCAATTCTTACATTTAATTGCAAATATTTATCTGTCCTCTTCTTCTAAATGCTTATTTGTATCAAAACTAGGTATTCTATCTAGCTTTTTGTTGGGTGCTTTCAGTGTGGCAATAAGGAGCTAGTGATCACTGCCAATATCTGCACCTCTATAGCTTCTTATATTTCTCAATCTTCCTTCTCTCTTTATTGATGACAGTGTGTTATATTTTATTTTTGTAATTACCACATAATTAAGTCCATGTGTATTTGTGGATGTTCTTGTGCTGAAAAAGAGTACCTCTAATAAAAAAATTGTTTGCTGAACAGAAACTTATGAAATGTGCTCCATTTTTATTTGTAACTTTGCCAAGACCATCGACACCCATCACAATCTCTATCAGTTGATTATTCCTTCCAACTTTAGCATTGAAGTCACCAATCATAATGTTCATATATCTCTCTTGGATCTTATCTATTATACTCTGTAGTTTTTCATAGTATTCATCTTTCCTTTCTTCAGGGAAATTATTTGTTGGTGCGTAGCAAACTATAACACTCATATTACACTGTTTCGATTTGAACTTTGCTAGTAACAATCTCCTATTTAAAGTTCTCCTCGGGTTATGCCTTTTCTGCCCTTTGTGTCACCATCATTCCTACACCTTCTCTTCCAACTCCATCTGTTATTCCTAAATAGATATATACATTGCCTTGGTCATAAGTTTCCTTACCAGTCCCTCGTGTTCCACTCAGGGCCAAGATATCCAAACTATATATCCTAAATTAACTCTCCACTTTCTGTTACCTCCCAAACTGATTCCTGGTTCTAACCAAAGACTATATACTGAAGGAAGATAGGAAGGCTCAAAATAAAATGTTAATACGCTAGTTGGCAACTCCAAAGTGAACACAATAGTTGATTGCTCCGATTTCAGATGGCGTTGTAGGTATACATCGTTTGTCGTCTGTTTGTTTATATTCAGAATTTGACAGTTTACTCAAACGAAGTCATGGCGCCAACAGTAAAGAAGTCATACAAGTGTGTTGTGTGCCATAAACAAAAAGAAACCAATCCTCATTTGGTATTTCACAGGTTCCCTAAGGACAAAGAACGGTGAGTACAAACAGTATACTACATGCAGTATGTGCTGCTAATGAGTAAGCCCCACTGATATTGGATGTAAGATTAAGGCAAGGCATCCAAAGTAAATCTCTTTTGTTTTTCATTTTTTGTTGGCTTGTATGCTACCTTATTTTTATTTCCAACCCCCTTTTGATTATTTTTGTGTGTGATACAATTTTGTGTTATTTTGATCCTTTTGATTGTACATTTATACATTTATTAGTTTATAATACTAAACTATACATGGGTGCATCATGCTTTTCCATTTCAATAAAAAAATAAAATACAATTGTGTTTTTATACACCTGATATCTCTCCATCTTACAGTGGCCTACAAACTGTAATTAAATGTATGGCTACACATAAGCATTTGTGGCTAAGTTTAACAAATCAGATATACAGTATGTTTTAATTTATTCGAATGTGATATTGTATAGAACATTTAAAAATGATTGTAATATACTGTACAATACTTAAATTTGCAAGAAAACTAACTAAATCATAAGAGATATAGCTATTGAATTTCTGAAAAATAGACTGAGAAACTTAATTGGCAATTTAGTTACCTAAAATTTAAGAATATCATGAATATATGAGTAAAATATATTGACATAATAATGCAAATTATGAACAAATATGTTGCAAAATTTACAATCGAATTCCGTCCTATATACCCGTAAGCATTACCGCTCTGAATGTTTGGCTGCTCGCTCAACAGATAGAGCCATTCGTTTCGCATGGGAGTATCTGGCATCTTTTCATAGCACAGTCATCTGTGTGTTAAAAGCCTGAGCCTTCCTATCTTCCTTTAGTATATAGTCTTTGGTTCTAACTTTCCAATTACCAATTCTCAATTTTTCTTTAGTATTTTTAAAGCGTAAATTCTTAGCACCCTGCTACGGCCGGGAAGAGGGCCATTCTGTCATATTCTCTTTACATTGACTGACTAAATCAATAGAGGATTCGTTGGCTAGATTCATCAAAGAATAGCCAGTTCATATCAATAGCAGTAAATAATTATATTATATTACATGTAATATTATTATAATCAAAGAAAACCACTTCAATTGCTTTTTCCTATAATGTCCTAGTAAGCAATATATATATATATATATATATATATATATATATATATATATATATATATATATATATATATATATATATATATATATATATATATATATATATGTATATATACAAATTACACACATATATATATATATATATATATATATATATATATAAATTATATATATATATATATATATATATATATATATATATATATATATATATATATATATATATATATATATATATATATATATATATATATATATATATATATATATATATATATATATATATATATACAGTGGAACCTCTACACACGAACGTATCTACATGCGAATTTTCCAACATCCGAAGTAAAATTCGAGCAAATTTTTGACTCTGCACCCGAATTTTATTTCGACACACGAAGTAAACATTACGCCATTGAGCGTCGAGTGCTCAG
>NC_090732.1:51232743-51247743 GCF_036898095.1 Palaemon carinicauda | reverse complement strand
ATACATATATATATATATACATATATATATATATATATATATATATACATATATATACATATATATATATATATATATATATATATATATACATATATATATATATATATATATATATATATATATATATACATATATATATATATATATATATACATATATATATACATATATATATACATATATATATACATATATATATATATATATATATATATATATATATATATATATGTATATATATATATATATATATATATATATATATATATATATATATATATATATATATATTCATCGTGACGGCTTCATGGCCAAGGTTCAGAGAATAAAAAGTTCTTCCATAGGTCATATAAAATAAGTAAAGAAAGGTTTAATTTCAAAACCGAACAAAAATAAACACTTCAATATTTAATATTGAAAAAGTTTACATAATTATGTTAATCCCTTTCTTACCGCATAAACCAGGAAACACTCAAGCAATCCTGCACCGCACAAATACCAAAATCAATAAACCTCAATATACTAAACTTTAAATATAAGTTACGTTATGAGTTTCACTAAGGTTCACTCATGATTTATATAAAAGAACATTAATACATTACAAAAACTGAAGTATAAGAAGACAGCAACTCCAATAGGACACTTATCACAGTAGAGGACCAGGTGAGACTAACTATGCATGAAATAGGTGGTCCGAAGAAAACTTAAAGAAGGCGGGGAAAATAAAAGCACTCTGAAAACGGGATAACTAAAGATATAGCCAGGGATCTTAAAAACAGGTACAGGAATGAACTGTACATTTCCACAAAAAATGAAAATTAGAGCTATATACAAGATTAAGATGCCAATCTGACAGATGGGTGACACCTCCCCCTTAGAGGACGAGCCCAACAGAGTGGCTCGTAGAAAAAGAGGCCAATGAGGCAAAGACGGACGATAGGGTAGGCTGGTGAAGGAGGTATCATGTTAAGGACGCAGTCATGATAAGGCATCTGCCATGATGTTCTCGGTTCCTCTGATGTGGTGGATCTGCAGATGGAACTTCTGCAGATAGCTGGACCAGCGTAGTAGACGTTGGTTGTGGGACTTCATCTTGTCGAGGAAGGTCAAGGGGTTGTGGTCGGTGAAGACAAGTACCTCAGCAGCACCTAGTAAGTAGCATTCATATTTTTGTAGGGCTAGTACCAAACTAAGTGCTTCCTTCTCAATGGTGCTGTAGGACTTCTGGTGGTGCTTGAACTTAGTGGAGGTGTAGCTAACTGGGTGAAGTATACCGTCTGACTCTTGGAGTAGCACCCCTCCAGCTCCCGCATCACTAGCATTGATTTGAAGGATAAAAGGCTTGTTAAAATCTGGGGATTTAAGAACAGGGTTGATAATCAAAAAGAGCTTTAAGGCTTCAAAAGAGGCTTGACATTCTTCAGTCCAAATGAATTTAACTTTGGGACTGGTAAGGGATGTTAAAGGGGCAGCAACTGAAGAAAAGTTCTTCCAGAATCTCCTGCAGTATGAGGCTAACCCTAAGAGTCTTTATAAGGACTTTCTGGTGGTCGGAACAGGGTACTCTAGAACAGCTTCTACATTGGCAGTTTTTGGTCGAACATTACCATCCCCAACAATGTGGCCCAAGTAGGTAACAGTAGCTTTACAAAGGATAGATTTTTTTAAGATTTATGGTTAATCCAGCCTCTTCTAACCTACGGAACAAACACTTGAGCCAATTCACATGTTCTTCCCAAGTCTGTCCAGTGACTAATATTTCATCAAGGTAATAACAATAAACACCTTCCAAATCTTAGATGATGAAGTTTACAAGGCGCTGAAAGGTAGATGGGGCATTGGTAAGGCCAAAAGGCATGACCTCGTACTGAAAGAGTCCAAAGGGTGTAATGAAAGCAGATGTTAACTTAGCTCTTTTAGGTAATCCTACCTGATAATAGCCCTTTAAGAGGTCTATCTTCGTTACAAACTAGGCTTGTCCTACTGAATCGATTAAATCATCAAAGAGTGGCTAAGGGTAGGAATCTTTAATGATGACATTGTTAATCTTTCTATAGTCTGTACAAAATCTGTAGCTACCATCTTCTTTTGGACCTAGGAAGCAAGGTGAAGCCCATGGTGATTTACTTGATCTTGCTAGACCATGCCGGAGAAGATATTCGACTTCCTCCTTCATTTTGCTCTTCTTCTCAGGACCCACACGATAGGACTGCTGACGAATGGGTGTTGTACCAGGAACCAGCTCGATGTCATGTAGCAGCAAATCACTTTTCCTGAGAAAATCATTAAAGAGAGTTGAATGGCTAGAGATTACATTCTTTAAGTCTTGCGACTGCCAAGGAGAGAGGTGGCTCAAGAGTAGATCCAGGTTATTTAGAGCCTCTGTATTGGTTTGTGGGATGGAGGAAGCAATAAGGTCTTCCAATGAATTGTCCTCTCCTGGTGTCTCTACCTTAAAAATAAGATTATCAACCGTCTCACTAGAACCATTTCCAGTTTCCCTAGAGTGATAAGCCTTGAGTAAATTAACATGAATGATCTGAGTGGGTTTTCTACGATCTGGAGTTCAGATAATGTAGGTATTATTGTTTACATTTTTTACGATGGGATAGGGCCCACAAAACTTAGCTTTAAGAGGGGAACCAGGGACAGGAAGGTAGGCTAACACAGGGTCGTTAGGTTTAAATTTTCTGACTTTACAAGCTTTATCATAGTTTCTCTTCATTAAGATCTGTTGACCCCTTAATTTCTCCCCAGCAATTTTCCTAACCTGCATTAATGTGCTTTTAACTTTATTCATATATTGTTTAATGGTTTGGCTAGACTCAGAAGGGGTGTTCAACCATTCCTCTTTAATTACTGAAAGAGGTCCTCCAACTGACCTCCCAAACAACATCTCGTAGGGTGAAAAACCAGGGGACTCATGGCGAACTTCCCTAATAGCAAATAGAAGAAAATCAATGCCCTCATCCCACTCAAGTTAACCATATTAGGCCAAAAGAAACAATTCAAAATCTTACAATAGGTCTTATGAATTCCTAAATGTCCTCCATAGACATCATGAGCTATTTCCATTACAGAATTCCTAACAGAAAGAGGCAGCACAATTTGTTGCTTTTCGCTCCAGGTGTCTTCACAAGATCTCTTAGGGGAACGGTAAAACCTCATTAACAAATCAGATTCAAAGTAAAAACATAGGGATTTGCTAATCTCACCTCTAGAAACCGCTTGGTCATGAAGCTTACTTAAAGTGTTATCATGCTTCTGAGCTTTAATAAGGTTATCTCTACTCATAACATTTCGTGCTTCAAAATTTACAGAAGTGACTTTAGATTCATCCGAACTAGATTTCTGGTTACGAGTGACAACACAAGAAGGATTTACAGAGCAATCGGGATCAGGTTCAATGTTTTCACCTACAGATTTTTCCATAAGGACATTGGGAGCTACCAAACGTCCTGCAAGGTCATTAGCCAATAATAAAGTTACACCTTTTACTGAAAATTCAATATCTCTTATGCCTACCAGCACATTACCCTTTTTTATAGGACAATCAAGATGAACATTAGCAAGGGGAACTTTAGATATTTGTGAAAGGTCTTTCACAAGAACATGTTCATTAGTTACGTTAGTTTCAATATTTGGGAGAGCATTTCTCAAAAGTAAACTTTGCGAAGCACCTGTGTCACGAAGTATCCTGACTTTATATTTATCCCCATCAGAGTTCAAAGATACAGTCCCATCAAAAGTAAAATCATCAAATAGATTTACAGGCTTTTCAGAATGGATAAGGGAGATAGGCTTAATCTGACCATCTGTTTTACCTTTAAAGTTAAGAAAAGGGTTAAATGGGTTTTGAAATGGCAAGGAAGTTTACATTTAGGATCTTGACAGTTTTTAATTGTGTGACCGTCTTTCCTACAATAACTACAACGAACATT
Source organism: Palaemon carinicauda (assembly GCF_036898095.1). Taxonomy (NCBI): domain Eukaryota; kingdom Metazoa; phylum Arthropoda; class Malacostraca; order Decapoda; family Palaemonidae; genus Palaemon; species Palaemon carinicauda. The sequence goes on along the minus strand of NC_090732.1, from coordinate 51,243,799 downwards.
AGACGCTTTTGCCATATCAGTCAGAGTTTCAGAGTTTTTAGCTGGAAATGGTTTTACATTCTGGTCGGTTCTCTTATTGTTGCCAAATTTATGTATTAAAGAGTAAGTGTCTGCTAGAGAAGCTGCCTTTAACAAGTCTTTTTCTTCCATATCCTCTAAATACATCATAATGTTTAAAAGAAGCTTTCGTTTAAACTCTTCAAGTACAATCAAATTCTCTAATTCAGCAAAAGTACTTACTGCAGCAGATTTTACCCATTTCCTAAACTCCCTAAATTTCTCTGAAGCGAATTCTACATAAGTTTGAGTTGTGAACTTAATTTTGCTATGAAAGGTCTGATGATATCCCTCGACAGAGATTGAAAAAGCATCCAAGATTGCTTGTTTAACATTCTGGTAATCTGTAGTGTTTTCGAGATGTCTACAAACTTTCACAGCTTTCCCAGTTAATTTCGGCCTTAATAGCCAAACCCACTGATCGCGTGGCCAATCCAAATGCAAGGCAGTCTCTTCAAAAGTCTTAAGATAATCGTCAGGGTCATAATCTGTGAATATAGGAACCAACTTAATGTTTTTTGCTAAATCAAAGGGTTTCTCCTGAGCTTCCAAAATCGAAATTTCATGTTCCTCATTCTCTCTAGAAAGCTTTGCTTTTTCTTGTTAAAATTTAAGTGCTAACGATGATTCATAGTCCATTTTTTCTTTCTCTCTCTCTCTAAAGCTAACTGAAGTTTAGCTTTCTCCATCTCGAATTCTAATTTAAGTTTCGACATTTGTCTCTCTGATTCTAACCGTTTCTCTTCGGCTTGTTTCTCCAACAATGCAAATTGTCTCTTTGATTCTAATTTCTGTGCCGCAAGTTTCTCGCATTCAAGGGAAACGCACTCATATTCTAACTGCTGCTCGTGGGCTAGCACTTCTGGTTCACTAGTTATATACTGTCTAGCTTCATTGCCTAGTTTACCCATATGCATATAATGCATTATGTACTTGAATGGTTGGTGAGATTGTTTAATGTGTGTTTTGTGTTGTCAATGGTACCAGTAGATTGGGTCTGTGCATGTATTGTACCACTATATAAGGGTAAGGGAGATGTGCATGAGTGTTGTAATTCAAGAGGTATTAGTTTGTTGAGTGTAGTTGGAAAAGTGTATGGTAGAGTACTGATTAATAGGATTAAGGATAAAACAGAAAATGCAATCTTGGAAGTACAGGGTGGTTTTAGAAGAGGTAGGGGTTGTATGAATCAGATTTTTACAGTTAGGCAGATATGCGAGAAATATTTAGCAAAAGGTAAGGAGGTGTATGTTGCGTTTATGGATCTGGAGAAAGCATATGATAGAGTTGATAGGGAAGCAATGTGGAATGTGATGAGGTTATATGGAGTTGGTGGAAGGTTGTTGCAAGCAGTGAAAAGTTTCTACAAAGGTAGTAAAGCATGTGTTAGAATAGGAAATGAAGTGAGCGATTGGTTTCCAGTGAGAGTGGGGCTGAGACAGGGATGTGTGATGTCGCCGTGGTTGTTTAACTTGTATGTTGATGGAGTGGTGAGAGAGGTGAATGCTCGAGTGCTTGGACGAGGATTAAAACTGGTAGGCGAGAATGATCATGAATGGGAGGTAAATCAGTTGTTGTTTGCGGATGATACGGTACTGGTAGCAGACACAGAAGAGAAGCTTGACCGACTAGTGACAGAATTTGGAAGGGTGTGTGAGAGAAGGAAGTTGAGAGTTAATGTGGGTAAGAGTAAGGTTATGAGATGTACGAGAAGTGAAGGTGGTGCAAGGTTGAATGTCATGTTGAATGGAGAGTTACTTGAGGAGGTGGATCAGTTTAAGTACTTGGGGTCTGTTGTTGCAGCAAATGGTGGAGTGGAAGCAGATGTACGTCAGAGAGTCAATGAAGGTTGCAAAGTGTTGGGGGCAGTTAAGAGTATTAAAAATAGAGGGTTGGGCATGAATGTAAAGAGAGTTCTATATGAGAAAGTGATTGTACCAACTGTGATGTATGGATCGGAGTTGTGGGGAATGAAAGTGATGGAGAGACAGAAATTGAATGTGTTTGAGATGAAGTGTCTAAGGAGTATGGCTGGTGTATCTCGAGTTGATAGGGTTAGGAACGAAGTGGTGAGGGAGAGAACGGGTGTAAGAAATGAGTTAGCGGCTAGAGTGGATATGAATGTGTTGAGGTGGTTTGGCCATGTTGAGAGAATGGAAAATGGCTGTCTGCTAAAGAAGGTGATGAATGCAAGAGTTGATGGGAGAAGTACAAGAGGAAGGCCAAGGTTTGGGTGGATGGATGGTGTGAAGAAAGCTCTGGGTGATAGGAGGATAGATGTGAGAGAGGCAAGAGAGCGTGCTAGAAATAGGAATGAATGGCGAGCGATTGTGACGCAGTTCCGGTAGGCCCTGCTGCTTCCTCCGGTGCCTTAGATGACCGCGGAGGTGGCAGCAGTAGGGGACTCAGCAGTATGAAGCTTCATCTGTGGTGGAAATGTGGGAGGTTGGGCTGTGGCACCCTAGCAGTACCAGCTGAACTCGGCTGAGTCCCTGGTTAGGCTGGAGGAACGTAGAGAGTAGAGGTCCCCTTTTTTGTTTTTGTTTCTTGTTGATGTCGGCTACCCCCCAAAATTGGGGGAAGGGCCTTTGGTATATATATATATATATACTATATAATGCTCAAGAATCAGGTAGCAAATTTCATTCTTCCGCATGCTACTCCTAGTTGCAATTGACAAACGACTAGCTAATTCGAGAAGCTCTAATTTCTTAGCATTTCGGATGCTAGTTAATTCAGCAGAGGGATCCGCAGCAAACTTCTTAACGTTAAATTGAGCCATGGTTAAAGTTAAAGAAAACTTCCTTTAGTAAAATATTGAATTCCTGTTTTACAATTATAATAGACTAACACGTTCCTGCTGCCATTCAAGTAAATGCATTACAAACCACAATACAAAATTATCATGTTAGCGAGTTTATAGTTTCCCGACAAAATTAAACAACAAGCATTACAAGTAATAAGATTATTTTAAGGTTTTTAGGGAAAAGGGACAGTCCTGATTCGAAAGCAAAAGGTAATAAAGAACACGAGGGAGTGAAAACAATTTTAACATTCCTGATTCAATCTGATATGGAGGAACAAAGGAAATAACCTGTTGGCTTAAACAAGCATTATTTACTCCAAACAACTTGAATGACCACTTAAAAACTTTGAACGTCGGCACAGAGAAAAAATAAAGTAAATAAAGGTTTAAATGATTCCCCACCTATTGTCTAAACTACGCGATCCTGGTATCATCCAACCCAGGGGAAATGACTGCACAAGTCGTAGTTGTAATTATATAAGGACAAAATATGGTAAAGAGCTTCTGGATAGCTCTCGTGAGTCTCGAGGAGTCGTCGACTCGGTGAGGGCGAAAATGAAAAATATACTACTGCGTTAACATTACCCAAAAGAGCAAACCGTCTATAAACAATAATATGAAAATGGTTTCACAGCGCGCACAATGTCGCACATATATATCATTAACCCTAACAACAGGTATTCAGAATGTTTACAATAAATCTTGAGTGAAACTAAAAATATTGAACACTATTTGCGGCAACAATTGTCTAACTGAATGAATCCTCAATACGGTAAACGAGATAGATTCCGGAGAGGCCCCCAATTTATGTGACGGCTTTATGGCCAAGGTTCAGAGAATAAAAAGTTCTTCCATAGGTCACATAAAATAAGTAAGGAAAGGTTTAATTTTAAAACAGAACAAAAATTAACACTTTGATATTTAATATTGAAAAAGTTTACATAATTACGTTAATCCCTTTCTTACCGCATAAACCAGGCAACACTCAAACAATCCTGCACCACACAAATACCAAAATCAATAAACCTTAATATATTAAATTTTTAATATAAGTTACGTTATCAGTTTCACTAAGGTTCACTCAAGATTTATATAAAAGAATATTAACACATTACAAAAACTGAAGTATAAGAAGACAGCTACTCCAATAGGACACTTATCACAGTAGAGGACCAGGTGAGACTAACTATGCATGAAATAGGTGGTCCGAAGAAAACTTAAAGAAGGCGGGGAAAACAAAAGCACTCTGAAAACGGGATAAGTAAAGATACAGCCAGGGATCTTAAAAACAGGTACAGGAATGAACTGTACATTTCCACAAAAAATTGAATTAGAGCTATATACAAAATTAAGATGCCAATCTAGCAGATGGGTGACAATATATGTATATATATATATATATATATATATAAATATATATATATATATATATATATATATATCTATATATATATATATATATATATTATATATATATATTATATATATAAATATATATGTATAATATATATATATATATATATATCCATATATATTTACATATATATATATATATATACATATATATATATATATATATATATACATATACATATACATATATATATATATATATATATATACACGTCACAGAATATAAAGTAAAATTAGGTAAACTAAAAGACAACAAACAATAACGAGACAAATGCAGGCACAAAACTGTTGATCTGTGACTTTGAAGCTCTGCATTGCTTATTCTGCAACAGCCACGTGTTGCTGATATGCCATATTGATGTATCATATCCTTTTCCCACAGGGTTGGAGGTGGTGATGAGGCAGCAGCGGAAGTGCAAATCATTGCAGAATTGGAACAGCAACATCCTTTACCTAAACCCAAGTGCACACCCATGGTAACCCATCCGTGTCCTGCCACACATGGTAAAAAATGAGATTTTTAGTATAGATCGATAGTACCGTCCCGTCGTCTGAGGCCTATCCTGGCCACGTGAACATCCATTGCAAAATGTAGTTATTTCATTAACTTTCTGAAACCAAGCTGCATCCCTCTCCGTTGCCAAACCCTAAAACTTTGTAACTTTGATGTACCATTAAGGAGCATTTAGAAGATTTTGAATTTTGAATCCAACTTTGTAATTTGTGACTTTTAACATTTCCAAGATAATTCAACACTACCGTAACTGATTATTTATGGACTCAATAAGATTGTAAATTAAATTTTGGTAAATACACGAACTGTTGAAAATATATAGAGTAACATTTGTCATTATCCTCGTTTCCCATATTTATATATCTAGAGCTACAATCACTACACGGCCACAAGACATACATACATACACATACACACACACACACACACACACACATATATATATATAGTATATATATACACACATATATATATATATCTATACATATATATATCTATCTATCTATCTATCTATCTATATATATATATATATATATATACATATATATATATATAGGCCTATATATATATATATATATATATACATATACATATACATACATATATATATATATATATATATGTGTGTGTGTGTTACCTTATATATATTAATGTATATATTTTTTATTTTTGTTTTTAGGTATGATGAACTTTTTTGTTGATTTTCTGTCTGGACATATTGAGCAAAATTGAGAACCAGTAGGGCCTAGACTTCGCAAGCTCCGTCTAATGTATTGCAATATGCGTGGACTGCATGTCAATATTCAATGAATATCTATCTATCTATCTATCTATCTATCTATCTATCTATATATATATATATATATATATAGGAAGTGTCTTTCAGTTGAGACTAATATGCGGAGAGCATGGTCGGGAGTCTCTTGTAGATGGTGCAAATGAGTTTAGAGTGAATTACTGATTAAAAATCAAACCGATTATTTCCAGGAAAGCTGTCCCTGTAACACAAACTGCTCGTCTCCTCCATTTTGCGAGATCTAAAATAAAATACCACTCACCTAACCACCGCTATTGCCCTAAGACTCTTATTACCGATGGAGGCAAGAATTGTCTTGAAACCCAAACCTGACATAAGCTATTGCAAATTATTTTAGAATAGGAATATAATACTCACTAATTTTTATAAACAAGGGGCCTATACAGATGAGTCAAAATGTTGTAAAGAAAGAGAAAAAAAAAAAAAAAAAAAAAAAACTCATTACAAAACATATTGCTACACGTCAAACCTTGCAAATTAGGAACAATCGATTTACTTTAGGGTAGCATTGATAGTTTCCTACAGTACATTTCACCAGAAATTTGTATAAAGCCTACGGGAGCTATACTTCTATTGATGTAGCCGATCATGATAATGTCACACACTTTGCGCGGCGAGGCGGGGCTGCAATAACACCGTACTTGTGGCCAAAGACAAAGTGAAGAGCCTCCGACTCTTCGATAGTTGGGGTGGCGGGTCTCCACATCCACGCCCACCGCCTGTCGATAACCACCCAATTAATGAATTTAACAGACGTTCCAGCCCCGCTGAAGACATTTCCCAGTCTTAAACGAGGAAATGTTTATATATTTATAGGAATAAAAGTAGTTAATTTGCCTCATTTTGTTTTTTTATTTTATCTGCTTCTAGGAATGTTTCATTAAATTAAAATCTATCGAAATTCTATCTAGCTTTAATGGAATCTGCAAGGGACTCTTTGACATGAAAAGTTAATTTACCATAGCCGTTTAAATGAAGCTATATAGAAATAGAAATATATTTTATTCACCTACATATTAATGAAAATATTTTAAAGGTTTTTTTTGAAATTATAGTAAATACAGCTTTAGCAACATCTCCTAGACTTTTTTTCATCATTGTAACATTCGACAGAATTTTTGCAAGATTTTTATATACTATTGATAATTCTAATTGAAATCGAAATTATTCTAATTTTATTAATCGGTGAAATGAAACTAATGTAACCAAAGTTGATCTTTTTGATGATTAATACTCCCCTTTGACATTAGTCTAGCCGCTTTCAACGGCTGGTATATTCATCCAAGTCTGTAAAAGATTTAATTTTGTCTATTATATACATTTCTTTGAGGAGCAATTAGATCTGAAGTAATAAAATTTACTGTAAACATTGACATATATATATCCTTTTGAAATGCCTGCACATTTTACAAATTTAACACATGTTATCCCTAACAAGATTAACATAAATTTATGAAAGGATTCATGTTCTGAAAACAAAGATAGACAAGAAAAATATGCAATTGGTAGATATATGGGCTCTTTTAGATATACGTAATCATAAAGAAGGATACAAGATTACTTAATATCAAATAATTATTGTTACTTAAAGCAATTTTTTTTTTCTGGGATAACCCATTTCCGGAAATAATAATACCTTATTTAAATCGCAGATTCAGAAGTTTAAAGTACATTAACCCCAGTTTTCAAACGAACCCAATAAAAGGGCATTACTCAAGGGATACGGATATCAAAATCACTTATGTGAGATGCGTGTATATATAATTACATTATGGAAGTACAGTATTATCAATGACGTTGTTTTATTGATTGTTACAGCATGATGGGTAATGTTTTACAAATAGTAACAAATGATTCAATATTCTCTACTTGTCCTAACACTGCATGGTGTTACAATACCACCATTGTTATGATTTGATTAATGCTATTTAAGTTTTATTTACAAATGTTCTGTATTTCATGATGTGTGAAAAATATTGTTACCAGTGCAAAATCTTGCTGGATATTCTACAATTGCATATGTTTACCATCGGGTTCCCTATATATGAAGCATATAAACTAGATATATTTTGGAGTGAAATATAACGATTGATTCAGGGGATTTCACTAAGTAAGGCAAATGTTTTAACGTGTTTCAAGCGACACTGCCAATAATTGATTCATTGGAGGGCAAAGGACTCAGGATATTGTATCCCATATATTTGCAACAGGTTTATTAAAAAAATGTGAATATTATATTTGTATACAGTACATGGATCCTTGTTTATGTTTATTTGTATAGAAATAATAGTACGGTTTGAAGAAACACATGTGATATTAAGGAAATAGATAGTTTGGTCCACCAGTGTAATCCTACATGATTTTTCTTAAATAATAAAGCAATCTTAAATACAAATAAACTTTTGATTCACACACACACACACATACACACACACACACACACACACATATATATATATATATATATATACCTGTATATATATATATATATATATATGTATATATATATATATATATATATATTTATTTATATATGTATATATATATATATATATATACATATGGATTAATATCAACACAACATCGTGTTCAAATAGAAATAAATTTCTACCTCATACCTGGGATCGAACGCTAGCCCCTTCTAATGAAAGGCCAGGTCGAAACCAACCATGTCACGAGAGCCCATAAAAGAAATTGGAACCTGACCGCTACCAGCTGTCCGAGGATTTACCTGGCGAGACATCAGTCTCTTACCAGCGAGTTTTACCCAATTTCCCGGGCCACCACGTGACACAATTGTAAATAATTCATTCAAATTACCCCTAATGAGTCAATATGGATTAATATCAACACAACATCGAGTTCAAATAGAATTAAATTTCTACCTCATACCTGGGATCGAACGCTAGCCCCTTCTAATGAAAGGCCAGGTCGAAACCAACCATGTCACGAGAGCCCATAAAAGAAATTGGAACCTGACCGCTACCAGCTGTCCGAGGATTTACCTGGCGAGACATCAGTCTCTTACCAGCGAGTTTATGGGCTCTCGTGACATGGTTGGTTTCGACCTGGCCTTTCATTAGAAGGGGGCTAGCGTTCGATCCCAGGTATGAGGTAGAAATTTATATATACATATATATATATATATATATATATATATATGAATATATATATATATATTATATATATATAATTATATATATACATACATATATATATATATATATATATATTGCATAACCAGTTTAATCATATTAAGAACTAAAGCATATTTTGTCCTCGATTTATGTGTAATAAGTAGGGTAGGTAATTTTGCCTTTGAATATTTGTATTTCATCACAAGAATATTTTGACGTTTTCCTCATGAAAATGAGAAATACTGGTCTGAATAGAAATTGATGCTTAATTGAAGTTGAAAAAGTATAGTAATTATGAAATTTTTTAATACTTAAATGCCTTCCATGAGATTTGACATGCTGAAGAATGTAAACTAGGGAAATTCATGACTTTTGAATAAAAGATGAGATACAACATTTGAGGAACAAGAGGAAATTAAAAGTATTACACTGAAAGAAAGTGTGGTAAAGTTTTCTGTTTATTCCAACTGACCAAAATTATGAAAGCCCCTAATCAAATATTAAGAAATGCAGAGACAAGAATCAGGAAAGGAATGGGATGCAGGCATACCGTGTACAACAAAATTATATATATCTGCTTTCATGTTTTAAGAAAATTAACCTTTGATAATTAGAACACAGAAATAGTCGGAAATATCCAAACCTGTGTAGCCTACCATAACAATGTGTAATTTTTTTAAAACAATGCACCGATGATCGATTATAAGTTATTTCCTAAATTTTCTGAGGTATGTCACAAGGAAATTAATCATTTCTTAATTTTAAAAACTTTGTGGGTGTGTTATATGGAGGTTATTGGAGAGAACATTGAAGATCAAATCCAGATGTATGCCTCTCTGAAAACAAATGCCAATGATTTTAAAGAATTGCTTAACTAAATGAAGTTTATTACAAGTAGTGCTGGTCCTAGCCCTTAGGTAAAAAAAAAATCAGTTGTGAAAACAAAACCTGATGGAGAACATGGAACATTTCAAAGTAGTCTAATGTATTTAAGAATAAAAATTCTGAATATCTTGAAAACTATATAAGGGTAAATCATGCCATGGTGTAAATATTGTTATCAAATTGTCTTTTATTGTTAACTAAAATATATTTATATACCTCTTTGGTGAGATGAATTGAAGTTATGGAAAAATATACTGGGAATGAAGATAATACTCAGACCCTGGAAACTACTGCCACATAAATGCCTATGATTTAGAGTGCATATATACTGTATTTTAATCCATCTGAGAGCCTAATTATGGTTTCGTACCCTTTTCAGGAACATAATTATCCTACACGGGAGATAAGCCTCTTCGGAAGGGGTCATTATCAATGACAATTTCTCTTGTAGGACACTCGGAAAAGGAAATGATTGTGTCCTTGCCATTTTGCGTGGCATGGACGCCAGCTAATGGACAGAATATTAACACAGTATTTCCTATATTGTTATTGTAAAAAATATTGTTTAAAACAAATTTCATTGCGTATAGATATGATGCAAATAAAAGTAAATCTAAGATACTTGTAATTAATAGTGTATATAATCCCAAAATGGTAAAATTCCGAGAGCGATAACGAACCATTATACGGAGAGATTTATAATCTGGTGAGGGTTGAATTTGGAGATAAAAAAAAATTGTGCTTCTACTAGGAGATTTGAATAACGTAGTGTAAAGAGAGAAAGAGAAAAACATTAATTAGGAATGGAGTTTCTAGAATAGATGAAATGGAGAGAGATTTGTGGGATATGAATTAAGAAAGAGGCTTGATTGTTTGGTAATACTTAGTACCAAAGAAGAATATTGATATTAACACTCAAGAATATGAATAGAGTGATGATAAGAGTTAGCTAAGTTATTTGTTATTAAATAGCACATTAAAGAGCAAGTTGATAGATGTGTTGATGAGAGAAAGTGTTCCTCGAGGTGCATGATATACAACCATTATTTGTTTGAAACAAAAGTTAAGGTAGATATAGGCTTCAAAGAAACGTTTGAACAATGCTGCAGTAAATGTAATGGAAAACTAAAGGGTCAATCAGTAGAACGCAGATCTCCACCGCGGCAGCTTATTTCTCAACCTTTTGCCCGACCTAGACCTTGACATTCGACCTTATCATGTAGCGTGGATTTTCATACACTCGAATACGAACCAAGTTTGAAGTCTCTGTGATAACGATGTCCAAACTTATGGCTAATTACGTGCATTTGACCTTTTACTTGACCGTAACATTGACCTTTAATTATAACTTTCCAAAGTTCAATCGTTTCCAGATTTTTAAATAACAGTTAATCCCTGCAAGTTGCATTATTCATTGATTGAAACTA
>NC_090732.1:51213658-51216158 GCF_036898095.1 Palaemon carinicauda | reverse complement strand
CAATTTCCTTTCATTAAAGGAAACTGTGTTCAACTTCAAATTCTCGTCTAGAATTTTTTTTTCTCTCTTTGCTAATTCCGTTTTCTTTCAGCTATTCTCGGGAAATATCTTTGTATTCCATTTTCTTTCAGAAGTTCACGGGAAATATCTTTGTATTAGTATCATTGTTTTGGGGAATTTTGTTATAATCTTTATCATTTAGTGCTTATGCATTTACACAGTGGACGTCTGTATTCATATAGATATTTTGATAGTATTGCAAGGGGTCGTAGAGATAGGAAAAAAAATACCGTAAAATTGATGCGCCCTGTGAGCCCAGCCCCTGGACCGAGTAACCCAACCGCAGGACATGGTAACCCCCTTCCTATTGTAACACTAGTAAATGCTCGCTCTCCAATCCTTCCTTTTCAGGGTCGGGTTAAGTGGTTCTTTCCTCAGAATGTGGAGTCGTGGATTTCATCCGTTGATGCCCATTTAAATGCTAAACAAATCATAGACCCATTTGTACAATTACAAGAAGCTAAAAGTTTTATAGACTTTTCTAAAAGAGATGCGAGTGCGTATTTAAGGGGTGTTTCATTTCAAGAAGCAGTTACCTGAGATGTTTTCAAAGTTAGGCTATGTGCGATCTATGGGGGTGAAGAAGCCTTGGATGTAGTTTTAACATTAAGAAATACACTTAATCAATCCACTATGACTCGGCTTAATGTTATTGAGAGAGCAGCTCTCATAGCTGATAGGCTTAATGAATATCAAGATATTTTAGGTAATAACACTTGGGTTACTAGAGATAACATCTCCGTGAAAGATTTCTTACGATTAATGTATATAACTTGCATGACACTTATGTTGCCTGAAGCTTTAGTGCGGTGTTTTGATAAAAAGTTAACGCCAGCAAGTACGGAATTGGATGTATATAAACAGATAAAGAAACACATGTCTAAGTGTCCTGATCTTGATCCCGTGTTAACCCAAGTTTTTGCAAAAAACGAAACAAAGCCACAACAAGTAAATATAGTTAATAATAGTCAAGTTGCAGGAATGACGTGTTATAATTGCAAACGTCAAGGTCACTTGATTGCGGACTGCAGAACGAGATTCTGTTCGATACATAATAGTTCGACTCATTCATATAGTCAGTGCTACTCACGTAGGACACAACAGAATCCTAGAAATACACAGTCAATCCACAGTCAGTTCCATATGGAAATAAAAAGAAAAATCCTCATTTCAGTAAGAAGAAACAGCCAAATGTCAATGTAGTTCAGAATCCGAAACAAACAAACAGTTCTTCGAATAACGCTGATCCTGGGTCGTCAAACCAGACCTCGCAAGGTCAGACTAATTTTCAGAATGTGCAAAGCAAAGCAAATACCACATAATTAACTCCAGTGGGGAAGAGAGCGATGTTGGGTCAAGGTCATTCATGTCAACATCAGTAGTATTGAATAATCAATTTAATGTTTTATCAGATCATTGTAAGGCAATAGATTTTCTTATGAGACACACAGATGTATTAAGTAAATCAGTGCATGCTTCCTTAGATTTGCAACGATTTCATACAATAATAAGCCAAAATAAGTTACGACCAACCATATATGCTGTAAATTTAGAACACAGATCATTTACATTATTTTTTGACTCTGGTAGTCCACGTAATATCATGGATTTGAGTACACATCATTTGTTGTTTTCGAACTTCCTAATAGAAAAATCCAGAGTAAGACTCTCAGGTATAGGAAATAATGAATTGAATGTAATAGGCGTAACTCATGTTCAGTTCAAGGTCGGTAAGCGAACGTTTGCCGATACATTTGTTGTTGTACAAAACATTGATATGTATCCAGCTGTAATTATAGGATACCCATCTATGGGCAATCAAAACATTATCTTAGCCCCTGACAAGCACAGCGTGTATATCAAAGGAAAATTCTATAAGTCTTCTAATACCTTAAAATCAGTTTTGGATAAAAAGGAGACGACAAATAAAACAGTGACGTACGTTGAAGAACCAATAACTTGTCTCACTAATAAAGAAATAATATATGCGACCCAATAGAATTCTCGTTCACCCGTAATATCATCTTGCACGCAATCTATCGAGCCGAACGTACCTTCGAATTTAATAGTGCAAGTAAAGAAAACATTACCGGGATCTGAAATATTAATCCTTTCCGACACTTTGAAAACTAACGGATTGTCTGTCACACAAGCTATCTATACAGTAGGCTCACATCAACAATGTAATATTGAAGTCTGTAATCATTTATATACCAATTTAGTAATTCACAAAAATTAACATATCTTGGATGTAGAAGTTTATAAACATCGTATACTTACCGTTGCTGAAATCAATCACGCTCAATCAGTTGCGGATGAATCCCTTTTGCAATTTATTGAAAATAAAATTAATAAAGACATTCAAGAAATTCAGCAGAAAATTTTTGGACTTTTAAAAAAATATCATGATGTTTTTTCCACTATGGATGGATCCTTAGGA
>NC_090732.1:51153658-51208658 GCF_036898095.1 Palaemon carinicauda | reverse complement strand
TTTCTCAAATTCAATTAAGCATCAATTTCCATTCAGACCAGTATTTCTGATTTTCATGAGCAAAACGTCAAAATATTCTTGTGATGAAATACAAATATTCAAAGGCAAACTCACCTACCCTACTTATTACACATAAATCGAGGACAAAATATGCTTTAGTTCTTAAGATGATTAAACTGGTTATGCAATATATATATATATATATATATATATATATATATATATATATATATATATATATATATATATATATATATATATATATATGTATATATATATATATATATATATATATATATATATATATATATATATATGTATATATATACATATATATATATATATATATATATATATATATATATATATATATATATATATATATATATATATATATATATATATATATATATATATATGTGTGTGTGTGTGTGTGTGTGTGTGTGAATCAAAAGTTTATTTGTACATAAGATTGCTTTATCATTTAAGAAAAATCATGTAGGATTATAGTGGTGGACCAAACTATCTATTTCCTTAATATCGCATGTGTTTCTTCAAACCGTACTATTATTTCTATACAAATAGACATAAACAAGGATCCGTGTACTGTATACAAAGATAATATTCATTTTTTTTTTTTTTAATAAACCTGTTACACATATGGGATACAATATCTTGAGTCCTTTGCCCTCCAATGAATCAATTATTGTCAGTGTCACTTGAAACACGTTAAAACATTTGCCTTACTTAGTGAAAACCCCTGATACTTCACGCCAAAAATTTATAAGAATCAATCCTTACTTTTCACTCCAAAATACATCTAGTTTATATGCTTCAAATATAGGGAACCCGATGTTAAAAAATGCAATTGCAGAATATCCAGCAAGATTTTGCACTGGTAACAATATTTTTCACACATCATAAAATACAGAATATTTGTAAATAAAACTTAAATAGCATTAATCAAATCATAACAATGGTGGTATTGTAACACCATGGAGTGTTAGGACAAGTAGAGGATATTGAATCATTTGTTACCATTTGTAATACATTACCCTTCATGGTGTAACAATCAATAAAACAACGTCATTGATAATACTGTACTTCCATAATATAATAATATATACACGCATCTTACATAAGTGATTTTGATATCCATAACCCTTGAGTAATGTCCTTTTATTGGGTTCGTTTGTAAAACTGGGGTAATGGACTCTAAACTTCCGAATCTGCGATTTAAATAAGGTATTATTATTTCTGAAAATAGGTTATCCCGGAAAAAAATTGCTTTAAGTAACAATAATTGTTTGATGTTAAGTAATCTTGTATCGTTTTTTATGATTACGTATATCTAAAAGAGACCATATATCCACCAATTGCATATTTTTCTTATCTATCTTTGTTTTCAGAACATGAACCCTTTCAGAAATGTATGTTAATCTTGTTAGGGATAACATGAGTTAAATTTGTAAAATGTGCAGCCATTTCAAAAGGAAATATTCATGTTAATATTTACAGTAAATTTTATTACTTCAGATCTAATTGCTCTTCAAAGAAATGTATATAATAGACAAAATTAAATCTTTTTCAGACTTGGATGAATATACCAGCCGTTGAAAGCGGCTACACTAATGTCAAAGGGGAGTATTAATCATCAAAAAGATCAACTTTGGTTACTTGACGCTTTACGTTTTGAGTTTATTTTAGTTTCATTTCACCGATTAATAAAATTAGAATAATTTCGATTTCAATTAGAATTATCAATAGTATATAAAAAATTTTGCAAAAAATC
Source organism: Palaemon carinicauda (assembly GCF_036898095.1). Lineage (NCBI taxonomy): Eukaryota > Metazoa > Arthropoda > Malacostraca > Decapoda > Palaemonidae > Palaemon > Palaemon carinicauda. Next base: position 51,206,866 of record NC_090732.1, on the reverse strand, counting down.
TGTGGAATGTTACAATGATGAAAAAAAAAAAAAAGTCTAGGAGATGTTGCTAAAGCTGTATTTACTATGATTTCAAAAACCTTTAAAATATTTTCATCAATATGTACTGTAGGGGAATAAAATATATTTCTATTTCTATATAGCTTCATTTAAACGGCTATGGTAAATTAACTTTTCATGTCAAAGAGTCCCTTGCAGATTCCATTAAAGCTACATGGAATTTCGATAGATTTTAATTTAATGAAACATTCCTAGAAGCAGATAAAATGTAAAAACAAAATGAGGCAAATGAACTACTTTTATTCCTATAAATATATAAACATTTCCTCGCTTAAGACTGGGAAATGTCTTCAGCGGGGCTGGAACGTCTATTAAATTCATTAATTGGGTGGTTATCGACAGGCGGTGGGCGTGGATGTGTAGACCCGCCACCCCAACTATCGAAGAGTCGGAGGCTCTTCACTTTGTCTTCGGCCACGAGTACGGTTGTCAAGGTAAAGAGAATACCATGTTATTGCAACCCCGCCTCGCTCCGCAAAGTGTGTGACATTATCTTGATCGGCTACGTCAATAGAAGTATAGCTCCCGTAGGCTTTATACAAATTTCTGGTGAAATGTACTGAAGAAAACTATCAATGCTACCCTAAAGTAAATCGATTGTTCCTAATTTGAAGGTTTGACGTGTAGCAATATGTTTTGTAATGATTTTTTTTTTTTTTTTTTTTTTTTTTTTTTATACTACATTTTGACTCATCTGTATAGGCCCTTTGTTTATAAAAATTAATGAGTATTATATTCTTATTCTAAAATAATTTGCAATAGCTTATGTCTGGTTTGGGTTTCAAAACAATTCTTGCCTCCATCGGCTAATAAGAGTCCAAGGGCAATAAAGGCGGTTAGGTGAGTGGTATTTCATATTAGATCTCGCAAAATGGAGGAGACGAGCAGTTTGCGTTATAGGGGCAGCTTTCCTTGAAATAATTGGCTTGATTTTTCATCAGTAAGTCACTCCCGACCATGCTCTCTGCATATTAGTCTTAACTGAAAGACACTTCCCATATATATATATATATATATATATATATATATATATATATATATATATATATATATATATATATATATATATATATATATATATATGCATATGCATATGTATATATATATATATATATATATATATATATATATATATATATATATATATATATATATATATATATATATATATATATATATATATATATATATATATATATATATATATTTAAATATATATATATATTTACTCATTGAATATTGACATGCAGTCCACGCATATTGCAATACATTACACGGAGCTTGCGAAGTCTAAGTCCTACTGACTCTCAATTTTGCTCAATATTTCCAGACAGAAAAACAACAAAAAAGTTCATCGTACCTATAAACAAACTTGACAGTAGCGATAAAAAATATGTACATTAATATATATAAGGTAACATATATATATATATATATATATATATATATATATATATATATATATATATATATATATATATATATATGTGTGTGTGTGTGTGTGTGTGTGTGTGTGTGTGTGTGTCACGTGGCCGTGTAGTAATTGTAGCTCAAGACATATAAACATGGGAAACGAGGATAATAACAGTTGTTACTCTTTCTTTTTCTACAGTTTGTGTATTTAACAAAAATTAATTTACAATCTTATTGATCCCATAAATAATCAGTTACGGTAGTGTTGATTTATCTTGAAAATGAAAAAGTCACAAATTACAAAGCTGAATTCGAAATTTGAAATCTTCTAAATGCTTTTTAATGGTACATCAAAGTTACAAAGTTCTAGGGTTTGGCAACGGAGAGGGACGCAGCTTTGTTTTAGAAAGTTAATGAAATAATTACATTCTGTAAGGAATGTTCATACGGCCAGGATCGGCCTCAGACGACGGGATGGTACTATCGATTTATGCTAAGAATCTTCTCATTTTTTAACATGTGTGGTAGGACCCGGATGGGTTACCATGGGTGTCCACTTGGGTTTAGGTAAAAGATGTGCCTGTTCCAATTCTGCAATGATTTGCACTTCCGCTGCTGTCTCATCTCCACCTCCAACCCTGTGGGAAAAGGATATGATACATCAATATGACATATCAGCAACACATGGCTGTTGCAGATTAAGCAATGCATACCTTCAAAGTCACAGATCTACAGATTTTGTGGCTGCATTCGTCTCGTTATTGTTCATTGTCTTTTATTTTACCTAATTTTACTTTATTTTCTGTGATATATATATATATATATATATATATATATATATATATATATATATATATATATATATATATATATATATATATATATATATATATATATGTGTGTGTGTGTGTGTGTGTGTGTGCATATATATATTTAAACATATATATATATATATATATATATATATATATATATATATATATATATATATATATATATATATATACATATATATATATATATATATATATATATATATATATATATATATATTATATGACGATGGTTTCCGTGGACTGAACAGTATAAATATATTTTACTACGGCTCGTGACTGGGAACCACACATATAATATTATATATATTACGTCTGACGAATTACTCAACTTGCTTGTTTGCCTTTACAGTAAAACTGTTACTCTTACAAACATTAATGCACAAATTCTGAGGCACTCAAATAGCTCCCAGACAGTAATATGGCCCCCGGCGTATACGTTAAGTAAAGTCACATTTAGGAAGAGGAATAAAATAATATTGTATGCACGATACTCACTAGTATAATTTGCCAAACTAGCTAAATTTATAGCTAAATACCGGGAATGTCACTGTACTGACTAAATAAAATGCAATAATAATATGCGACAGTGGTCGTAAAATGGCCGCCTCCAGTTCGTAGCTACGCTCAACCAAACACACTTAAATTATACGAATTTAACTGTGAGAAGGGAGCCTAAAACTATACAGAGGAAACAACAAATACTCAACTTTCCAGAGGATGAAGATGCTGGAGATTGCATGATTAATATTCCTGTAATCCGTAACGAACACCGGAAATAGGTTGGGAGCGCACTTAGCTTAAATGCTACAGAGAAAGGAATGGCGGCTGGTAGTAGTGCGGATAGGAGGTCCACCGGGTACCTAGATAATGGCTCCCCTATCGTTTGCCCCTCTTCCCCCTCAAAGAGTTAAATCTATTCGGGGTGAAGATTGCTATGTGTCGTATCTAAAAATATGTTCCCTGATATCATGCGATATCCTTAAATTTCTATTATGGATAAATCACGCCAGGAGTTACAATTCCGGAGACCTTCGTTTAATTCTCTGGGAGTATCACTATAGCAAATATCCCTTAGAAAGCTACCTAAAGGAACCTTCCATCAGGACAGCATGGCTATCTCACCCAAAAATAGATTTTTCGCTTTGCTCAAAATCCGTTATGTACACTCAAAACTAAACTGGGTCATTACTCTTAAGTATTATCTAAGAAATTACCTTGGTTCTTATCAGGATGCAAGTGGAATCTGATTCTAATAAATGGTGATTGGAATAGTGCACTCTTTACAAAAATAAATGCAATCTATGGACATTACGAAACTTAGAGAGAATTTACATAAAAACAAAATAAGTCTCTGGAAATAATTAAGTGTGAACAAAACTTAGATTGTAACTAGAATGTTACAATCTGAAATTTACATGAAAGCATGACTTTATCTGTTATATCTGAATAAATCATAGACTAAGAAAAGAAATAATGCAAGTAAATTATTTAAAAGATTGAAATTAAATCTGGGTGGTACAATATTCAAGTTTGACACTTAATGAAAGAACAGATAACCAGATAACAATAAAAATTTCTAATTTTCCTACAGGGCCAATTACAAAAAAAATTATACATTGCCAACACTCACCCTAATACAATGAATTCAAAATCATCATTTTGTCTTGCATATCTTTTCGACATACGATTTATTTTGGAGCACAGGGTCACTTAGGAGAGGAAAAACTAAATGTACTAAACACTTTAAACAATAATACAGTGGGCTGTGTCCAGAGTGAGAGACGTGAGGAGATGTTAATTCTAAGGCTGGTAATCTCTGTCTATCTATCTGTCTATTCCTGGTGGTCGATTTATATTTGAGATTTTGCTAGTTCAAGAATATTTCAAAGGATTTGGGAAGTGTGGGGGCCTTTGCCCAAGGCCATCAGAGTTGCCAAGTATCGCTCTCCCAAAAGCTGTACTCCCACCATGATAGACAGCTCTCTCAGGTAGCTAGCTCCGCTTACCCCTTGTCTCCGAAATAAAAAAAGACAACATTCTATCACCAGCATGTGGTAGAGAATTTTCCAAAGCACATGTTACTGAGCATTCTCTCTCAAACATGACGCAATATCTCATAAAATATAAAAGAACATTACCTAAGCCCTTGTTCATATCCAGCATGAATCAAACAACACTCTTAAATACCTTATGCAAGATTTTGTGACAAACATACGTGAAATAAAATGTTAATTCTCAAAAATAACGTAAACTTACATATATTGGTTTGCTACTGTTGTTAACACACATTTAGGTTCGATTCAAATGTCATCTTCAATGTGTTATAGATTAGATTTGGTATGTTACATCTTCAAGTAAAGTCTAAGTAAGTTAACTTTAAAATAGTTATTCTTTTAAAACAGGATTAACATCTCCATCACAGGAGTATAGATGGTTTGGTCGGATGACCATTCCGTATGACATCTCAAAGTGAACTACCACAAATATCCATATTCACGTTAAAGTTTATACAGTTATCTCAGCACTTAAGGATTTATAGTAAACACAACATTAATACCGGAAGGTACTTGTTCCGTTCTCACAGACAACTCTTTCTCACGGGGCTTGGTTGTGTTTACTCTTCATGAAAAATGTTACATTGCTGAGGTTTGGCATTCGCATCCTGCTTATGATATGACTATGGCATTTATCACACTTCTCTTACTTCCACAGTGACCTGTAGGTCATGTGTTTTATACAAGTAATATCTAATATAATAACATTAGCTCGGTCAGCTACCTAAATATTTGAAAATTTAACAATACGGCAAAATATGTTTACTAGTAGTGTGACTGGATATATATATATATTATTTTTTTTTTTTTTAACTTAAGCCATAAGCAAATGAGGACGAATGTTCAAATAGGCATATTAGAAAAAATAATAATGCATACTTATCAAATATTGCCAAACCAAAGAAAAAATGCAGGATAAATACAGATCATATATATATGGTATATTTCTAGCAAACGATTATATGGTACCAAAAAGAAAAAAAAATACTGATATACATATGATTCGGTAACTTTGTTAAAGAATAGTTGTTACCTTTGTCAAAAACATAGATTATTATAATACGGTAACTAATAGAAATATTTGTTACCTTGGTAAAGATACAATTTTAGTGCACAAACATGAATTCCTGGTACGTACACGTACCGCGGTTTCGTACATATATATATATTTATACATAGGGCTTATATATTTTATTAGATGCCCATAGATTCTATATTTTAACATTCAGGCTTATATATTTTATTAGGTGCCAAAAAAAAAATGATTTATTTTTCAAATGTTTTTTAAAATGCAAATGTTCTATTGTCTCTTCAATTACATATTACTAGCATACTAACTGCTTTTCGTGCACAACACTTCCAAGACAATTTTACTCCTTTGAACAAATGAAGGGGCCACTTTCAAACAGCTTTAAATTGAATTAAATAACGAGTTTTGTCTGGACATGGCAAAACGTTCTGTTTGATCTCCATCTTATTTCTCTTTAACCTACGCCAATCAAGGATGTTAACGGCGATAAATATCATCACCGTAACGCTGATTACTGCTAGTAACACGTAGAATTGACGTTCTTCATAAGTCGGTGTCGGGTGGTCCATCTCGGTCAATTTCATCAACCACTTAGCCACACGTGCATTGTATGGGAGAGGTAAAGATGGAATTGTTGTCGACCACGTGAAGTTCGCGAAGTAGGCTCGTTCTTTGATGATAGTCTTGATTCCATGAACCGTGTAATTCGGGGACGTCCCGATACAACCAACGAAGATATGGGAATAGGACGTGGATCCGTCCGGGCATGATACATTGAAGCCGGCCTTATTGTATCGTATCCACGACCCATTGTTCAGTCTGCAATTGAACTTATCATCGTCAAAGGGATAAAGCTTTTCCAAACAATTTTCATGTGTATGGGAGAGAGCATCGTCTAGCACTATACCTAACTCGCATGAATCCATTAAGTTTTTATGGAATTCAAAGGAGTCAGTTGTACATATTTTTTTATCCATTGTGTCTGAACAGTGAGTTAATTGATTTAAGTCTTTAATGACCGTATATGTTTCCTTGTCTGGGGAAATCAATACATGTCCTGTCAAATTGGATATTACTGGATTTGAGTGATTCGTCATGAAAGTCGGAAATGGTGATATCCTGTAAGATTGCCAGGCATCAGAAGAATCAAAGGGAATTGTAATCATAATCCTGTTATTTTCAACACTTACTGTAATTAAGCTGTAATCAAATTCTAACCTACGTGCGTCTAACAAAGGAACATAACCTAATTTCTCCCGTCCGTTCTCCACAATTAACGTTAAGTCTCTTATTGGTAACAAATACGGTGACAGTACACCTTTAGTCGCTAACGTGATAGCTTCCACATAGTCTTTTGAATTCTCAATGAAATGTGCAATTCTATTATGTATGTGATCTATTTTTGAATCATAATACGTTAACGTTGCCAACAAATCTTGTACTTCCATAATCTGACTGATATTACTAGAATGTTCGTTTACCGAACTCATAATTTGATTGATTGAAGCTAACTGATTCCTTAGTCCTGACATAATCAATTCATTTTCATGAGTCAAAAACTCAATTTTCTTATTTTGATTACTAATCTTAAGACGATTGGAAATTCCTAAGCCTAAACTTGCAATAGAACCAAAGATGTTTAGTGCAGCAAAAATAAACGGGTTACGTTTCTCAAGATTATCGTGTCCTACTGTCCACATCAAAAGGTCACGAGCCAAAGATTCTGCCTCGTAAGTCTTATTTTGCAAGTCATCAGATAGCATCTCTGCAACTTTTAGTGTCGATGCAAGTGAACTCTCTGTATTGAGAGGAAAATGTCTTCTATGCATTTCATTCAATGAAACAGCAAACCTTGAAATGTCACTCTTTAAGCTAGTGACGTCATTCTCTTAGAGAAAAATTGCTTGCATACGCACTTCAACAAAATACGTTACTTGATGTAATAAAAACATCTACTTGTCTTTCATCTATAGTCCCATATTTAAAATCTATACTTTTAGTTTTAGAGCTCATCCCACACGAGAAAAATGTCTGAGCGAACAATATCACTCCTAACAATAAAAAATTCATCTTGGAAACCTGTAATGAGAAAAATATATGTAATTACTCCTGTATTAAGAAGAAAAACTTTTAACATATACTGTTCACAAAAAATAAAAAAAATAAAAATCTTTCCCTCACTTCTTTCCCTCATATTTTAATTTCTTATGTGAGCCAATGGTACGATTCTCTCATCAGTGGGTTGGGATACGTTTTGAGCTCTAAACCTATTGGCCGTTAACGTTTCCAAAATGTTAAATGGGCCTTCAAACTTAGGTGTTAGTTTGTAATTGAGTCCTTTACGTACATTTACCTGTATGTATACATTATCACCCATGGTATATGTTTTAGTTGGCTTCACTATTTTATCATGATTCCTTTTCATTATGATTTGTCATTCTTCTAAAGTCTTTCGAAGGATATCAAAACGACTTTTGCTTGCATTTATACATTCTTTTAAAGGATTTGATAGATTAGTTGTAGGCGTTAATACATGGAAAGGCGTTCTAAATTGGGTACCATACAATGCCTCGTGCGGTGACATTTTAATTGATATATGATATGAATGATTCAGAGTACTCAGTACTGCAGGTATTGCAATATCCAAGTTGGGGTCTGATCCCCCTAGTGTTACTCTTAGTATATTTAAAACCTTCCTATTCGCTCTTTCCACGAGCCCATTTGACTCTGGGTGATATATCATGGTATTTAATTTCTTTATGCAAAGGAATTCACACAATGAGGTAAGAAAGTGATTATTAAATTCTCCACCCGAGTCTGAGATTATCACGTCTGGAATTCTATGTTTACAAATGTAATACTCGTAAAACTTACTAGCGCATTCAATGGCAGTTTTAGTTTTAAGCGCTATTAGTTCTGTATATCGAGTTAAAGCATCTACAATTACTAAGAGGTGCTTATTTCCTCTGTCTGACTCGTAAAATCCTGTTAATAAATCTAAATGTATCCTTTCAAAGGGTTGATTGGGCACGGGATAAGCCCCTAGGCTGACAGGTGTTTTCGTATGCCCTTTGTTTTCCTGACATGTGCAACAATTAGCTATGTGTTTTTTTATATCTGTAAGCATCGTATGCCAATAAAACAATGATTTGGCTTTCTGTGACATTAATGAGAACCCCAGGTGTCCATGCAATGGATTTGCATGCAACCAATTTTGGACAGTGGAAATAAGTGAGATTGGTACCACTACCTGGTCGTTAGTTACATGTGGTGTATTGCGGGTTTTCCTTTTCACGGTCCTACAAAGAATATTGTCTTTGATTATATAATTCTGCTGATTATACTTTATATATTCCTTTTCCTTATGAATGTCTTTCAAAGCAATTATAATTTTTTCTAATTTCTGAACTTTTCTTTGCTCAGTCTTTAATAATTCAGCACTCCAGCCCAGATCTTCTTGTTTAGATATCGTTTTAACAATAGGCATGGATGTTGATATATCTATTAATTCAGCTAAAGGCTCCGTACAAGATGACATGGGGTTGCGTGATAATGCATCAGCAATGATATTTGTTTTCCCAGGTAAATACCCGATTCTCGCGCCAAAGTATTGAATGATCAAATGCCACCGAGTTCGTTTGGGTCTGTGGCTGAAGGCTTTAAAGAAGTCGGTTAACTGTATATTATGAACTTAAAATGCACTAATGAATTAACAATAGCTAGCCCTTCTTTGTCTATTACTGCATACTTACTTGCAGAAGTTCTCAGTTTTCGAGAATAAAAAGCTATCAGGAAAAATTGTTTTTCATATTGCTGAAGCAATACCCCACCTACTCCTAAGTCTGAGGCGTCTGTTGCAATGCAGAATTCCTTACCGAAGTCAGGAAATTTTAAGATAGGAGAACTACACAGTTCATCTTTCAAGGCATTAAACGCCTGCTGATTCTGCTCAGACCATATGAAATCTACGCCCTTCTTCATAAGATCAGTTAAGGGAGCGGCTATTATTGAATAATTGCGTATAAAACGCCAGTAATATCCACTACAACCCAGAATGTTGCTGTATTCCCTTGACATTAATAGGTATCAGAAAGTTACGGATAGCCGACACCTTATCATGGACTACTTTAAGACCTTGGCTTGACACCGTAAAACCCTAATAGACTAATTCTGTTTTGAAAAATTCACACTTACTAATCTTTACCCTTAATTTATGTTGTCTTAGTCTCTGTAGTACTAGTTCTAATTTACGGAGATGTTCTTCTAAGGTGTTGGAAAAGATTGTAAGGTCGTCCATATAGGCATGCAATATATCCCCCAGTAAGTCTCCAAACACTATGTTAATCATTCTTGTAAATATTATGGGAGCACAATGTAAACCAAAACGCATCCGTAAAAATTCATAATGTCCCCCGGCTGTGCTGAAGGCTGTGTATGGGATACAATTTTCTTCTAATAATATCTGGTGAAAGCCTTTAAGTAAATCCAAACTAGTAAAATATTTATTCTGACCTAACAAAGATAAAATATCGTCAGTATATGGCACTGGAAATCGATCAGGGATTGTCTCCTCATTTAAGCAATGGAAGTCTACGCAGATTTGCCATGTTCGATCTTTTTTCGGTACAACTATTAATGGAAAATTATAAGGGCTGTTCAATTTCCTAATGACTCCTTCTTCTAGCATTTTATATACTTCATCACTTATTTCATTCTGGAATTTCATAGGGAGTCTGTACGAGGGTACATAGATAATTTTCTGCTTGTCCTTTAACCTTATTTGATGCTCGATCACATCTGTTTTTCCTGAGGATCTATCCGTAGTAGAAAAAACATCATGATACTCAGTTAAAAGTCCAAAAATTTTCTGCTGAATTTCTTCGTCTTGAATGTCTATTGATTTTATTTTTAATAGATTGCAAAAGGGATTCATCCGCAACTGATTGAGCGTGATTGATTTCAGCAACGGTAAGAATACGATGTTTTTAAACTTATACATCCAGGATATGTTGATTTTTGTGAATTACTAAAGTGGTATTTAAATGATTACAGACTTCAATATTACATTGTTGATTTGAGCCGACTGTATAAATAGCTTGTGTGACAGACAATCCGTTAGTTTTCAAAGTGTCGGAAAGGATTAATATTTCAGATCCCGGTAATGTTTTCTTTACTTGCACTATTAAATTCGAAGGTACGTTCGGCTCGATAGATTGCGTGCAAGATGATATTACGGGTGAGCGAGAATTCTGTTGAGTCGCGTATATTATTTCTTTATTATTGAGACAAGTTATTGGTTCTTCAACGTGCGTCACTGTTTTATTTGTCGTCTCCTTTTTATCCAAAAGTGATTTTAAGGTATTAGAAGACTTATAGAATTTTCCTTTGATATACATGCCGTGCTTGGCAGGGGCTAAGATAATGTTTTGATTGCCCATAGATGTGTATCCTATAATTACAGCTGGATATATATCAATGTTTTGTACAACAACAAATGTATCGGCAAACGTGCGCTTACCGACCTTGAACTGAACATGAGTTACGCCTAATACATTCAATTCATTATTTCCTATACCCGAGAGTCTTACTCCGGACTTTTCTATCGGAAAGTTCGAAAACAGCAAATGATGTGTACTCAAATCCATGATATTATGTGGACTACCAGAGTAAAAAAATAATGTAAATGACCTGTGTTCTAAATTTACAGCATATAATGTTGGTCGTAACTTATTTTGGCTAATTATTGTATGAATTCGTTGCAAATCTACGGGAGCATGCACTGATTTATTTAATTCGGCCGTGTGTTTCATAGGAAAATCTATTGCCACAAAATGATCTGATAAAACATTAAATTGATTATTCAATACTACTGATGTTGACATGAATGACCTTGACCCAACATCACTCTCTTCCCCACTAGAGTTAATTATGTGGTATTTGCTTTGCTCTGCACATTCTGAAAATTAGTCTGACCTTGCGAGGTCTGGTTTGACGACCCAGGATCAGCGTTATTCGAAGAACTGTTTGCTTGTTTTGAATTCTAAACTACATTGATGTTTGGCTGTTTCTTCTTATTGAAATGAGGATTTTTCTTTTTATTTCCATATGGAACTGACTGTGGAATTGACTGTGTATTTCTAGGATTCTGTTTTGTCTTACGCGAGTAGCACTGACTATATGATTGAGTCGAACTATTATGTAACGAACAGAATCTCGTTCTGCAGTCCGCAATCAGGTGACCTTGACGTTTGCAATTATAACACGTCATTCCTGCAACTTGACTATTATTAACTACGTTTACTTGTTGTGGCTTTGTTTCATTTTTTGCAAAAACTTGGGTAAACACGGGCTCAATATCAGGACACTTAGGCATATGTTTCTTTATCTGTTTATATACATCCAATTCCGTACTTGCTGGCGTTAACTTTTTATCAAAACACTGCACTAAAGCTTCAGGCAACAGAAGTGTCATGAAAGTTAAATACATTAATCGTAAGAAATCTTTCACGGAGATGTTATCTCTAGTAACCCAAGTGGAATTACCAAAAATATCTTGATATTCGTTAAGCCTATCGGCTATGAGACTTGCTCTCTCAATAACATTAAGCCGAGTCATAGTGGCTTGATTAAGTGTATGTCTTAATGTTAAAACTACATCTAAGGCTTCTTCACCTCCATAGACCACACGTAGTCTAACTTTGAAAACATCCCAGGTAACTGCTTCTTGAAATGAAACACCTTTTAGCTTCTTGTAATTGTACAAACGGGTCTATGATTTGTTTAGCATTTAAATAGGCATTGACGGATGAAATCCATGACTCCACATTCTGAAGCAAGAACCCATTAACCCGACCCTGAAAAGGAAGGATTGCAGAGCGAGCATTTACTAGTGTCACAATGGGAGGGGGGTTACCATGTCCTCTGGTTGGGTTACTCGGTCCAGGGGTGGGGCTCACAGGGGGAGTCATGTTTACGGTATTTCTTTTTCTACGACCCCTTGTAATCCTATAAAAATATCTATATGAATACAGACGTCCACTGCATAAACGCATCAGCACTAAATGATAAAGATTATAACAAAATCCCCCAAAACAATGATACTAATACAAAGATATTTCCCGTGAACTTCTGAAAGAAAACGGAATACAAAGATATTTCCTGAGAACTTCTGAAAGAAAACGGAATTAGCACAGAGAGAAAATAAATTCTAGACGAGAATTCAAAGTTGAACACAGTTTCCTTTAATGAAAAGAAATTGAAGATTAGCAAACAACTCACCCCAGAAAAAATGGACGCTCGACTCGTGATAACTACTCTTCACTGCTCAAAACTGAAATGAATAAAGAAAATGTACTTAGCTTCTGTTTATATGGCGAAGTGTGATGTCGTCATTTCCTCTCTCTCTCGCACTGGATTGTTTTTTCCTATTGATGTTTGGGTGAATGTTTTCGGTCCGATTTCCGTTGAATGTAGTGCTTCCTGGATATGTTTCTTCAATGTTTAGTAAACGTTGAATGTAAGTCCTTGATTTTCTTAGGATGTTGATTGAAGATCCAGTTCCTCAGTTTGTATAACATTCATTTGTTGGTATTAAATGTTTTCATTTCTTCGGTGGACTATGATACTTAGTCAAAATTGTAGACTCATTACTGTTGATTTCTTTAAAATCATTCTCTGGTTCTTAGAGTTTTATTCGCTGGTTCTTGAAGATCATTCTCTTGTTCTTAGAGTTTTATTTGCTGGTTCTTGAAGATCTTTCTCTGGTTCTTAGAGTTTTACCGCTGCCACCATTTATTGGTGTGCCACTGTTGTTAACACACATTTGGGTTCTCTTCCAATGTCATCTTCAATGTGTTATAGATTAGATTTGGTATGTTACATCTTCAAGTAAAGTCTAAGTAAGTTAACTTTAAAATAGTTTATTCTTTTAAAAACAGTATTAACATCTCCATCACAGGAGTATAGATGGTTTGGTCGGATGACCATTTCGTATGACATCTCAAAGTAGACTACCACAAATATCCATATTTACGTTAAAGTTTATACAGTTATCTCAGCACTTAAGGATTTATAGTAAACACATCATTAATACCGGAAGGTACTTGTTCCGTTCTCACAGACAACTCTTTCTCACGGGGCTTGGTTGTGTTTACTCTTCATGAAAAATGTTACATTGCTGAGGTTTGGCATTCGCATCCTGCTTATGATATGACTATGGCATTTATCACACTTCTCTTACTTCCACAGTGACCTGTAGGTCATGTGTTTTAAACAAGTAATATCTAATATAGTAACATTAGCTCGGTCAGCTACGTAAATTTTTGAAAATTTAACAATACGGCAAAATATGTTTACTAGTAGTGTGACTGGATATATATATATATATTATTATTTTTTTTAACTTTAGCCATAAGCAAATGAGGACGAATGTTCAAATAGGCACATTAGAAAAAATAATAATGCATACTTATCAAATATTGCCAAAACAAAGAAAAAATGCATGATAAATACAGATCGTATATATATGGTACATTGCTAGCAAACGATTATATGGTACCAAAAAGAAAAAAAAATACTGATATACATATGATTCGGTAACTTTGTTAAAGAATAGTTGTTACCTTTGTCAAAAACATAGATTATTATAATACGGTATCTAATAGAAATATTTGTTACCTTGGTAAAGATACAATTTTAGTGCACAAACATGAATTCCTGGTACGTACACGTACCGCGGTTTCGTACATATATATATATATATTTATACATAGGGCTTATATATTTTATTAGATGCCCATAGATTCTATATTTTAACATTCAGGCTTATATATTTTATTAGGTGCCAAAAAAAAATGATTTATTTTCCAAATGTTTTTTAAAATGCAAATGTTCTATTGTCTCTTCAATTACATATTACTAGCGTACTAACTGCTTTTCGTGCACAACACTTCCATGACAATTTTACTCCTTTGAACAAATGAAGGGGCCACTTTCAAACGGCTCTAAATTGAATTAAATACCGAGTTTTGTCTGGACATGGCAAAACGTTCTGTTTGATCTCCATCTTATTTCTCTTTAACCTACGCCAAACAAGGATGTTAACGGCGATAAATATCATCACCGTAACACTGATTACTGCTAGTAACACGTAGAATTGACGTTCTTCATAAGTCGGTGTCGGGTGGTCCATCTCGGTCAATTTCATCAACCACTTAGCCACACGTGCATTGTATGGGAGAGGTAAAGATGGAATTGTTGTCGACCACGTGAAGTTCGCGAAGTAGGCTCGTTCTCTGATGATAGTCTTGATTCCATGAACCGTGTAATTCGGGGACGTCCCGATACAACCAACGAAGATATGGGAATAGGACGTGGATCCGTCCGGGCATGATACATTGAAGCCGGCCTTATTGTATCGTATCCACGACCCATTGTTCAGTCTGTAATTGAACTTATTATCGTCAAAGGGATAAAGCTTTTCCAGACAATTTTCATGTGTATGGGAGAGAGCATCGTCTAGCACTATACCTAACTTGCATGAATCCATTAAGTTTTTATGGAATTCAAAGGAGTCAGCTGTACATATTTTTTTATCCATTGCGTCTGAACAGTGAGTTAATTGATTTAAGTTTTTAATGACCGTATATGTTTCCATGTCTGGGGAAATCAATACATGTCCTGTCAAATTGGATATTACTGGATTTGAGTGATTCGTCATGAAAGTCGGAAATGGTGATATCCTGTATGATTGCCAGGCATCAGAAGAATCAAAGGGAATTGTAATCATAATCCTGTTATTTTCAACACTTACTGTAATTAAGCTGTAATCAAATTCTAACCTACGTGCGTCTAACAAAGGAACATAACCTAATTTCTCCCGTCCGTTCTCCACAATTAACGTTAAGTCTCTTATTGGTAACAAATACGGTGACAGTACACCTTTCGTCGCTAACGTGATAGCTTCCACATAGTCTTTTAAATTTTCAATGAAATGCGCAATTCTATTATGTATGTGATCTATTTTTGAATCATAATACGTTAACGTTGCCAACAAATCTTGTACTTCCATAATCTGACTGATATTACTAGAATGTTCGTTTACCAAACTCATAATTTGATTGATTGAAGCTAACTGATTCCTTAGTCCTGGCATAATCAATTCATTTTCATGAGTCAAAAACTCAATTTTCTTATTTTGATTACTAATCTTAAGACGATTGGAAATTCCTAAGCCTAAACTTGCAATAGAACCAAAGATGTTTAGTGCAGCAAAAATAAACGGGTTACGTTTCTCAAGATTATCGTGTCCTACTGTCCACATCAAAAGGTCACGAGCCAAAGATTCTGCCTCGTAAGTCTTATTTTGCAAGTCATCAGATAGCATCTCTGCAACTTTTAGTGTCGATGCAAGTGAACTCTGTATTGAGAGGAAAAGGTCTTCTATGCATTTCATTTAATGAAAAAGCAAACCTTGAAATGTCGCTCTTTAAGCTAGTGACGTCATTCTCTTAGAGAAAAATTGCTTGCATACGCACTTCAACAACTACGTTACTTGATGTAAAAAAAACATCTTCTTGTCTTTCATCTATACTCCCATATTTAAAATCTATACTTTTAGTTTTAGAGCTCATCCCACACGAGAAAAATGTCTGAGCGAACAATATCACTCCTAACAATAAAAAATTCATCTTGGAAACCTGTAATGAGAAAAATATATGTAATTACTCCTGTATTAAGAAGAAAAACTTTTAACATATACTGTTCACAAAAAATAAAAAAAAATAAAAATCTTTCCCTCACTTCTTTCCCTCATATTTTAATTTCTTATGTGAGCCAATGGTACGATTCTCTCATCAGTGGGTTGGGATACGTTTTGAACTCTAAACCTATTGGCCGTTAACGTTTCCAAAATGTTAAATAGGCCTTCAAACTTAGGTGTTAGTTTGTAATTGAGTCCTTTACGTACATTTACCTGTATGTATACATTATCACCCATGGTATATGTTTTAGTTGGCTTCACTATTTTATCATGATTCCTTTTCATTATGATTTGTCATTCTTCTAAATTCTTTCGAAGGATATCAAAATGACTTTTGCTTGCATTTATACATTCTTTTAAAGGATTTGATAGATTAGTTGTAGGCGTTAATACATGGAAAGGCGTTCTAAATTGGGTACCACACAATGCCTCGTGCGGTGACATTTTAATTGATATATGATATGAATGATTCAGATTACTCAGTACCGCAGGTATTGCAATATCCCAGCTGGGGTCTGATCCCCCTAGTGTTACTCTTAGTATATTTAAAACCTTCCTATTCGCTCTTTCCACGAGCCCATTCGACTCTGGGTGATATATCATGGTATTTATTTTCTTTATGCAAAGGAATTCACACAATGAGGTAAGAAAGTGATTATTAAATTCTCCACCCGAGTCTGAGATTATCACATGTGGAATTCTATGTTTACAAATGTAATACTCGTAAAACTTCCTAGCGCATTCAATGGCAGTTTTAGTTTTAAGCGCTATTAGTTCTGTATATCGAGTTAAAGCATCTACAATTACTAAGAGGTGCTTATTTCCTCTGTCTGACTCGTAAAATCCTATTAATAAATCTAAATGTATCCTTTCAAAGGGTTGATTGGGCACGGGATAAGCCCCTAGGCTGACAGGTGTTTTCGTATGCCCTTTGTTTTCCTGACATGTGCAACAATTAGCTATGTGTTTTTTTATATCTGTAAGCATCGTATGCCAATAAAACAATGATTTGGCTTTCTGTGACATTAATGAGAACCCCAGGTGTCCATGCAATGGATTTGCATGCAACCAATTTTGGACAGTGGAAATAAGTGAGATTGGTACCACTACCTGGTCGTTAGTTACATGTGGTGTATTGCGGGTTTTCCTTGTTACGGTCCTACAAAGAATATTGTCTTTGATTATATAATTCTGCTGCTTATAGTTTATATATTCCTTTTCCTTTTGAATGCCTTTTAAAGCAATTATAATTTTTTCTAATTTCTGATCTTTTCTTTGCTCAGTCTTTAATAATTCAGCACTCCAGCCCAAATCTTCTTGTTTAGATATCGTTTTAACAATAGGCATGGATGTTGATATATTTATTAATTCAGCTAAAGGCTCCGTACAAGATGACATGTGGTTGCGTGATAATGCATCAGCAATGATATTTGCTTTCCCAGGTAAATACCCGATTCTCGCGCCATAGTATTGAATGATCAAATGCCACCGAGTTCGTTTGGGTCTGTGGCTGAAGGCTTTAAAGAAGTCGGTTAACTGTATATTATGAACTTAAAATGCACTAATGAATTAACAATAGCTAGCCCTTCTTTGTCTATTACTGCATACTTACTTGCAGAAGTTCTCAGTTTTCGAGAATAAAAAGCTATCAGGAAAAATTGTTTTTCATATTGCTGAAGCAATACCCCACCTACTCCTAAGTCTGAGGCGTCTGTTGCAATGCAGAATTCCTTACCGAAGTCAGGAAATTTTAAGATAGGAGAACTACACAGTTCATCTTTCAAGGCATTAAACGCCTGCTGATTCTGCTCAGACCATATGAAATCTACGCCCTTCTTCATAAGATCAGTTAAGGGAGCGGCTATTATTGAATAATTGCGTATAAAACGCCAGTAATATCCACTACAACCCAGAATGTTGCTGTATTCCCTTGACATTAATAGGTATCAGAAAGTTACGGATAGCCGACACCTTATCATGGACTACTTTAAGACCTTGGCTTGACACCGTAAAACCCTAATAGACTAATTCTGTTTTGAAAAATTCACACTTACTAATCTTTACCCTTAATTTATGTTGTCTTAGTCTCTGTAGTACTAGTTCTAATTTACAGAGATGTTCTTCTAAGGTGTTGGAAAAGATTGTAAGGTCGTCCATATAGGCATGCAATATATCCCCCAGTAAGTCTCCAAACACTATGTTAATCATTCTTGTAAATGTTATGGGAGCACAACGTAAACCAAAAGGCATCCGTAAAAATTCATAATGTCCCCCGGCTGTGCTGAAGGCTGTGTATGGGATACTATTTTCTTCTAATAATATCTGGTGAAAGCCTTTAAGTAAGTCCAAACTAGTAAAATATTTATTCTGACCTAACAAAGATAAAATATCGTCAGTACATGGCACTGGGAATCGATCAGGGATCGTCTCCTCATTTAAGTGATGGAAGTCTACGCAGATTTGCCATGTTCGATCTTTTTTCGGTACAACTATTAATGGAAAATTATAAGGGCTGTTCAATTTCCTAATGACTCCTTCTTCTAGCATTTTACCTACTTCATCACTTATTTCATTCTGGAATTTCATAGGGAGTCTGTACGAGGGTACATAGATAATTTTCTGCTTGTCCTTTAACCTTATTTGATGCTCGATCACATCTGTTTTTCCTGAGGATCTATCCGTAGTAGAAAAAAACATCATGATACTCAGTTAAAAGTCCAAAAATTTTCTGCTGAATTTCTTCGTCTTGAATGTCTATTGATTTTATTTTTAATAGATTGCAAAAGGGATTCATCCGCAACTGATTGAGCGTGATTGATTTCAGCAACGGTAAGAATACGATGTTTTTAAACTTATACATCCAGGATATGTTGATTTTTGTGAATTACTAAAGTGGTATTTAAATGATTACAGACTTCAATATTACATTGTTGATTTGAGCCTACTGTATAAATAGCTTGTGTGACAGACAATCCGTTAGTTTTCAAAGTGTCGGAAAGGATTAATATTTCAGATCCCGGTAATGTTTTCTTTACTTGCACTATTAAATTCGAAGGTACGTTCGGCTCGATAGATTGCGTGCAAGATGATATTACGGGTGAACGAGAATTCTGTTGGGTCGCGTATATTATTTCTTTATTATTGAGACAAGTTATTGGTTCTTCAATGTGCGTTACTGTTTTATTTGTCGTCTCCTTTTTATCCAAAACTGATTTTAAGGTATTAGAAGACTTATAGAATTTTCCTTTGATATACATGCCGTGCTTGGCAGGGGCTAAGATAATGTTTTGATTGCCCATAGATGTGTATCCTATAATTACAGCTGGATATATATCAATGTTTTGTACAACAACAAATGTATCGGCAAACGTGCGCTTACCGACCTTGAACTGAACATGAGTTACGCCTAATACATTCAATTCATTATTTCCTATACCCGAGAGTCTTACTCCGGACTTTTCTATCGGAAAGTTCGAAAACAGCAAATGATGTGTACTCAAATCCATGATATTATGTGGACTACCAGAGTAAAAATATAATGTAAATGACCTGTGTTCTAAATTTACAGCATATAATGTTGGTCGTAACTTATTTTGGCTTATTATTGTATGAATTCGTTGCAAATCTACGGGAGCATGCACTGATTTATTTAATTCGGCCGTGTGTTTCATAGGAAAATCTATTGCCTCAAAATGATCTGATAAAACATTAAATTGATTATTCAATACTACTGATGTTGACATGAATGACCTTGACCCAACATCACTCTCTTCCCCACTAGAGTTAATTATGTGGTATTTGCTTTGCTCTGCACATTCTGAAAATTAGTCTGACCTTGCGAGGTCTGGTTTGACGACCCAGGATCAGCGTTATTCGAAGAACTGTTTGCTTGTTTTGGATTCTGAACTACATTGACGTTTGGCTGTTTCTACTTATTGAAATGAGGATTTTTCTTTTTATTTCCATATGGAACTGACTGTGGAATAGACTGTGTATTTCTAGGATTCTGTTGTCTTACGCGAGTAGCACTGACTATATGAATGAGTCGAACTATTATGTAACGAACAGAATCTCGTTCTGCAGTCCGCAATCAAGTGACCTTGACGTTTGTAATTATAACACGTCATTCCTGCAACTTGACTATTATTAACTACGTTTACTTGTTGTGGCTTTGTTTCATTTTTTGCAAAAACTTGGGTAAACACGGGATCAAGATCAGGACACTTAGGCATATGTTTCTTTATCTGTTTATATACATCCAATTCCGTACTTGCTGGCGTTAACTTTTTATAAAAACACTGCACTAAAGCTTCAGGCAACAGAAGTGTCATGAAAGTTAAATACATTAATCGTAAGAAATCTTTCACGGAGATGTTATCTCTAGTAACCCAAGTGGAATTACCAAAAATATCTTGATATTCGTTAAGCCTATCGGCTATGAGACTTGCTCTCTCAATAACATTAAGCCGAGTCATAGTGGCTTGATTAAGTGTATTTCTTAATGTTAAAACTACATCTAAGGCTTCTTCACCTCCATAGACCGCACGTAGTCTAACTTTGAAAACATCCCAGGTAACTGCTTCTTGAAATGAAACACCTTTTAGTTTCTTGTAATTGTACAAACGGGTCTATGATTTGTTTAGCATTTAAATAGGCATTGATGGATGAAATCCATGACTCCACATTCTGAAGCAAGAACCCATTAACCCGACCCTGAAAAGGAAGGATTGCAGAGCGAGCATTTACTAGTGTCACAATGGGAGGGGGGTTACCATGTCCTCTGGTTGGGTTACTTGGTCCAGGGGTGGGGCTCACAGGGGGCGTCATGTTTACGGTATTTCTTTTTCTACAACCCCTTGTAATCCTATAAAAATATCTATATGAATACAGACGTCCACTGCATAAACGCATAAGCACTAAATGATAAAGATTATAACAAAATCCCCCAAAACAATGATACTAATACAAAGATATTTCCCGTGAACTTCTGAAAGAAAACGGAATACAAAGATATTTCCTGAGAACTTCTGAAAGAAAACGGAATTAGCACAGAGAGAAAATAAATTCTAGACGAGAATTCAAAGTTGAACACAGTTTCCTTTAATGAAAAGAAATTGAAGATTAGCAAACAACTCACCCCAGAAAAAATGGACGCTCAACTCGTGATAACTACTCTTCACTGCTCAAAACTGAAATGAATAAAGAAAATGTACTTAGCTTCTGTTTATATGGCGAAGTGTGATGTCGTCATTTCCTCTCTCTCTCGCACTGGATTGTTTTTTCCTATTGATGTTTGGGTGAATGTTTTCGGTCCGATTTCCGTTGAATGTAGTGCTTCCTGGATATGTTTCTTCAATGTTTAGTAAACGTTGAATGTAAGTCCTTGATTTTCTTAGGATGTTGATTGAAGATCCAGTTCCTCAGTTTGTATAACATTCATTTGTTGGTATTAAATGTTTTCATTTCTTCGGTGGACTATGATACTTAGTCAAAATTGTAGACTCATTACTGTTGATTTCTTAAAAATCATTCTCTGGTTCTTAGAGTTTTATTCGCTGGTTCTTGAAGATCATTCTCTTGTTCTTAGAGTTTTATTTGCTGGTTCTTGAAGATCTTTCTCTGGTTCTTAGAGTTTTACCGCTGCCACCATTTATTGGTGTGCTACTGTTGTTAACACACATTTGGGTTCTCTTCAAATGTCATCTTCAATGTGATATAGATTAGATTTGGTATGTTACATTTTCAAATAACTGTCTAAGTAAGTTAACTTTAAAATAGTTTATTCTTTTAAAAACAGTATTAACATCTCCATCACAGGAGTATAGATGGTTTGGTCGGATGACCATTCCGTATGACATCTCAAAGTGGACTACCACAAATATCCATATCTACGTTAAAGTTTATACAGTTATCTCAGCACTTAAGGATTTATAGTAAACACAACATTAATACCGGAAGGTACTTGTTCCGTTCTCACAGACAACTCTTTCTCACGGGGCTTGGTTGTGTTTACTCTTCATGAAAAATGTTACATTGCTGAGGTTTGGCATTCGCATCCTGCTTATGATATGACTATGGCATTTATCACACTTCTCTTACTTCCACAGTGACCTGTAGGTCATGTGTTTTAAACAAGTAATATCTAATATAGTAACATTAGCTCGGTCAGCTACCTAAATTTTTGAAAATTTAACAATACGGCAAAATATGTTTACTAGTAGTGTGACTGGATATATATATATATATATTATTTTTTTTTTAACTTTAGCCATAAGCAAATGAGGACGAATGTTCAAATAGGCACATTAGAAAAAATAATAATGCATACTTATCAAATATTGCCAAAACAAAGAAAAAATGCATGATAAATACAGATCGAATATATATGGTACATTGCTAGCAAACGATTATATGGTACCAAAAAGAAAAAAAAAATACTGATATACATATGATTCGGTAACTTTGTTAAAGAATAGTTGTTACCTTTGTCAAAAACATAGATTATTATAATACGGTAACTAATAGAAATATTTGTTACCTTGGTAAAGATACAATTTTAGTGCACAAACATGAATTCCTGGTACGTACACGTATCGCGGTTTCGTACATATATATATATTTATACATAGGGCTTATATATTTTATTAGATGCCCATAGATTCTATATTTTAACATTCAGGCTTATATATTTTATTAGGTGCCAAAAAAAAAATGATTTATTTTTCAAATGTTTTTTAAAATGCAAATGTTCTATTGTCTCTTCAATTACATATTACTAGCGTACTAACTGCTTTTCGTGCACAACACTTCCATGACAATTTTACTCCTTTGAACAAATGAAGGGGCCACTTTCAAACGGCTTTAAATTGAATTAAATACCGAGTTTTGTCTGGACATGGCAAAACGTTCTGTTTGATCTCCATCTTATTTCTCTTTAACCTACGCCAAACAAGGATGTTAACGGCGATAAATATCATCACCGTAACGCTGATTACTGCTAGTAACACGTAGAATTGACGTTCTTCATAAGTCGGTGTCGGGTGGTCCATCTCGGTCAATTTCATCAACCACTTAGCCACACGTGCATTGTATGGGAGAGGTAAAGATGGAATTGTTGTCGACCACGTGAAGTTCGCGAAGTAGGCTCGTTCTCTGATGATAGTCTTGATTCCATGAACCGTGTAATTCGGGGACGTCCCGATACAACCAACGAAGATATGGGAATAGGACGTGGATCCGTCCGGGCATGATACATTGAAGCCGGCTTTATTGTATCGTTTCCACGACCCATTGTTCAGTCTGTAATTGAACTTATTATCGTCAAAGGGATAAAGCTTTTCCAGACAATTTTCATGTGTATGGGAGAGAGCATCGTCTAGCACTATACCTAACTCGCATGAATCCATTAAGTTTTTATGGAATTCAAAGGAGTCAGCTGTACATATTTTTTTATCCATTGCGTCTGAACAGTGAGTTAATTGATTTAAGTCTTTAATGACCGTATATGTTTCCTTGTCTGGGGAAATCAATACATGTCCTGTCAAATAGGATATTACTGGATTTGAGTGATTCGTCATGAAAGTCGGAAATGGTGATATCCTGTAAGATTGCCAGGCATCAGAAGAATCAAAGGGAATTGTAATCATAATCCTGTTATTTTCAACACTTACTGTAATTAAGCTGTAATCAAATTCTAACCTACGTGCGTCTAACAAAGGAACATAACCTAATTTCTCCCGTCCGTTCTCCACAATTAACGTTAAGTCTCTTATTGGTAACAAATACGGTGACAGTACACCTTTAGTCGCTAACGTGATAGCTTCCACATAGTCTTTTGAATTTTCAATGAAATGCGCAATTCTATTATGTATGTGATCTATTTTTGAATCATAATACGTTAACGTTGCCAACAAATCTTGTACTTCCATAATCTGACTGATATTACTAGAATGTTCGTTTACCAAACTCATAATTTGATTGATTGAAGCTAACTGATTCCTTAGTCCTGGCATAATCAATTCATTTTCATGAGTCAAAAACTCAATTTTCTTATTTTGATTACTAATCTTAAGACGATTGGAAATTCCTAAGCCTAAACTTGCAATAGAACCAAAGATGTTTAGTGCAGCAAAAATAAACGAGTTACGTTTCTCAAGATTATCGTGTCCTACTGTCCACATCAAAAGGTCACGAGCCAAAGATTCTGCCTCGTAAGTCTTATTTTGCAAGAGGTCAGATAGCATCTCTGCAACTTTTAGTGTCGATGCAAGTGAACTCTGTATTGAGAGGAAAAGGTCTTCTATGCATTTCATTTAATGAAAAAGCAAACCTTGAAATGTCGCTCTTTAAGCTAGTGACGTCATTCTCTTAGAGAAAAATTGCTTGCATACGCACTTCAACAACTACGTTACTTGATGTAATAAAAACATCTTCTTGTCTTTCATCTATACTCCCATATTTAAAATCTATACTTTTAGTTTTAGAGCTCATCCCACACGAGAAAAATGTCTGAGCGAACAATATCACTCCTAACAATAAAAAATTCATCTTGGAAACCTGTAATGAGAAAAATATATGTAATTACTCCTGTATTAAGAAGAAAAACTTTTAACATATACTGTTCACAAAAAATAAAAAAAAATAAAAATCTTTCCCTCACTTCTTTCCCTCATATTTTAATTTCTTATGTGAGCCAATGGTACGATTCTCTCATCAGTGGGTTGGGATACGTTTTGAACTCTAAACCTATTGGCCGTTAACGTTTCCAAAATCTTAAATAGGCCTTCAAGCTTAGGTGTTAGTTTGTAATTGAGTCCTTTACGTACATTTACCTGTATGTATACATTATCACCCATGGTATATGTTTTAGTTGGCTTCACTATTTTATCATGATTCCTTTTCATTATGATTTGTCATTCTTCTAAATTCTTTCGAAGGATATCAAAATGACTTTTGCTTGCATTTATACATTCTTTTAAAGGATTTGATAGATTAGTTGTAGGCGTTAATACATGGAAAGGCGTTCTAAATTGGGTACCATACAATGCCTCGTGCGGTGACATTTTAATTGATATCTGATATGAATGATTCAGAGTACTCAGTACCGCAGGTATTGCAATATCCCAGCTGGGGTCTGATCCCCCTAGTGTTACTCTTAGTATATTTAAAACCTTCCTATTCGCTCTTTCCACGAGCCCATTCGACTCTGGGTGATATATCATGGTATTTATTTTCTTTATGCAAAGGAATTCACACAATGAGGTAAGAAAGTGATTATTAAATTCTCCACCCGAGTCTGAGATTATCACATGTGGAATTCTATGTTTACAAATGTAATACTCGTAAAACTTCCTAGCGCATTCAATGGCAGTTTTAGTTTTAAGCGCTATTAGTTCTGTATATCGAGTTAAAGCATCTACAATTACTAAGAGGTGCTTATTTCCTCTGTCTGACTCGTAAAATCCTGTTAATAAATCTAAATGTATCCTTTCAAAGGGTTGATTGGGCACGGGATAAGCCCCTAGGCTGACAGGTGTTTTCGTATGCCCTTTGTTTTCCTGACATGTGCAACAATTAGCTATGTGTTTTTTTTATATCTGTAAGCATCGTATGCCAATAAAACAATGATTTGGCTTTCTGTGACATTAATGAGAACCCCAGGTGTCCATGCAATGGATTTGCATGCAACCAATTTTGGACAGTGGAAATAAGTGAGATTGGTACCACTACCTGGTCGTTAGTTACATGTGGTGTATTGCGGGTTTTCCTTGTTACGGTCCTACACAGAATATTGTCTTTGATTATATAATTCTGCTGCTTATAATTTATATATTCCTTTTCCTTTTGAATGCCTTTTAAAGCAATTATAATTTTTTCTAATTTCTGGTCTTTTCTTTGCTCAGTCTTTAATAATTCAGCACTCCAGCCCAAATCTTCTTGTTTAGATATCGTTTTAACAATAGGCATGGATGTTGATATATCTATTAATTCAGCTAAAGGCTCCGTACAAGATGACATGTGGTTGCGTTATGATGCATCAGCAATGATATTTGCTTTCCCAGGTAAATACCCGATTCTCGCGCCATAGTATTGAATGATCAAATGCCACCGAGTTCGTTTGGGTCTGTGGCTGAAGGCTTTAAAGAAGTCGGTTAACTGTATATTATGAACTTAAAATGCACTAATGAATTAACAATAGCTAGCCCTTCTTTGTCTATTACTGCATACTTACTTGCAGAAGTTCTCAGTTTTCGAGAATAAAAAGCTATCAGGAAAAATTGTTTTTCATATTGCTGAAGCAATACCCCACCTACTCCTAAGTCTGAGGCGTCTGTTGCAATGCAGAATTCCTTACCGAAGTCAGGAAATTTTAAGATAGGAGAACTACACAGTTCATCTTTCAAGGCATTAAACGCCTGCTGATTCTGCTCAGACCATATGAAATCTACGCCCTTCTTCATAAGATCAGTTAAGGGAGCGGCTATTATTGAATAATTGCGTATAAAACGCCAGTAATATCCACTACAACCCAGAAATTGCTGTATTCCCTTGACATTAATAGGTATCAGAAAGTTACGGATAGCCGACACCTTATCATGGACTACTTTAAGACCTTGGCTTGACACCGTAAAACTCTAATAGACTAATTCTGTTTTGAAAAATTCACACTCACTAATCTTTACCCTTAATTTATGTTGTCTTAGTCTCTGTAGTACTAGTTCTAATTTACAGAGATGTTCTTCTAAGGTGTTGGAAAAGATTGTAAGGTCGTCCATATAGGCATGCAATATATCCCCCAGTAAGTCTCCAAACACTATGTTAATCATTCTTGTAAATGTTATGGGAGCACAACGTAAACCAAAAGGCATCCGTAAAAATTCATAATGTCCCCCGGCTGTGCTGAAGGCTGTGTATGGGATACTATTTTCTTCTAATAATATCTGGTGAAAGCCTTTAAGTAAGTCCAAACTAGTAAAATATTTATTCTGACCTAACAAAGATAAAATATCGTCAGTACATGGCACTGGGAATCGATCAGGGATCGTCTCCTCATTTAAGTGATGGAAGTCTACGCAGATTTGCCATGTTCGATCTTTTTTCGGTACAACTATTAATGGAAAATTATAAGGGCTGTTCAATTTCCTAATGACTCCTTCTTTTAGCATTTTACCT
This sequence comes from Palaemon carinicauda, assembly GCF_036898095.1. Lineage (NCBI taxonomy): Eukaryota > Metazoa > Arthropoda > Malacostraca > Decapoda > Palaemonidae > Palaemon > Palaemon carinicauda. The sequence continues at coordinate 51,179,542 of NC_090732.1, read as the reverse complement.
ACTTCATCACTTATTTCATTCTGGAATTTCATAGGGAGTCTGTACGAGGGTACATAGATAATTTTCTGCTTGTCCTTTAACCTTATTTGATGCTCGATCACATCTGTTTTTCCTGAGGATCTATCCGTAGTAGAAAAAACATCATGATACTCAGTTAAAAGTCCAAAAATTTTCTGCTGAATTTCTTCGTCTTGAATGTCTATTGATTTTATTTTTAATAGATTGCAAAAGGGATTCATCCGCAACTGATTGAGCGTGATTGATTTCAGCAACGGTAAGAATACGATGTTTTTAAACTTATACATCCAGGATATGTTGATTTTTGTGAATTACTAAAGTGGTATTTAAATGATTACAGACTTCAAAATTACATTGTTGATTTGAGCCTACTGTATAAATAGCTTGTGTGACAGACAATCCGTTAGTTTTCAAAGTGTCGGAAAGGATTAATATTTCAAGTCCCGGTAATGTTTTCTTTACTTGCACTATTAAATTCGAAGGTACGTTCGGCTCAATAGATTGCGTGTAAGATGATATTACGGGTGAACGAGAATTCTGTTGGGTCGCGTATATTATTTCTTTATTATTGAGACAAGTTATTGGTTCTTCAACGTGCGTCACTGTTTTATTTGTCGTCTCCTTTTTATCCAAAAGTGATTTTAAGGTATTAGAAGACTTATAGAATTTTCCTTTGATATACATGCCGTGCTTGGCAGGGGTAAGATAATGTTTTGATTGCCCATAGATGTGTATCCTATAATTACAGCTGGATATATATCAATGTTTTGTACAACAACAAATGTATCGGCAAACGTCCGCTTACCGACCTTGAACTGAACATGAGTTACGCCTATTACATTCAATTTATTATTTCCTATACCCGAGAGTCTTACTCCGGACTTTTCTATCGGAAAGTTCGAAAACAGCAAATGATGTGTACTCAAATCCATGATATTATGTGGACTACCAGAGTAAAAAAATAATGTAAATGACCTGTGTTCTAAATTTACAGCATATAATGTTGGTCGTAACTTATTTTGGCTTATTATTGTATGAATTCGTTGCAAATCTACGGGAGCATGCACTGATTTATTTATTCGGCCGTGTGTTTCATAGGAAAATCTATTGCCTCAAAATGATCTGATAAAACATTAAATTGATTATTCAATACTACTGATGTTGACATGAATGACCTTGACCCAACATCACTCTCTTCCCCACTAGAGTTAATTATGTGGTATTTGCTTTGCTCTGCACATTCTGAAAATTAGTCTGACCTTGCGAGGTCTGGTTTGACGACCCAGGATCAGCGTTATTCGAAGAACTGTTTGCTTGTTTTGGATTCTGAACTACATTGACGTTTGGCTGTTTCTACTTATTGAAATGAGGATTTTTCTTTTTATTTCCATATGGAACTGACTGTGGAATAGACTGTGTATTTCTAGGATTCTGTTGTCTTACGCGAGTAGCACTGACTATATGAATGAGTCGAACTATTATGTAACGAACAGAATCTCGTTCTGCAGTCCGCAATCAAGTGACCTTGACGTTTGCAATTATAACACGTCATTCCTGCAACTTGACTATTATTAACTACGTTTACTTGTTGTGGCTTTGTTTCATTTTTTGCAAAAACTTGGGTAAACACGGGATCAAGATCAGGACACTTAGGCATATGTTTCTTTATCTGTTTATATACATCCAATTCCGTACTTGCTGGCGTTAACTTTTTATAAAAACACTGCACTAAAGCTTCAGGCAACAGAAGTGTCATGAAAGTTAAATACATTAATCGTAAGAAATCTTTCACGGAGATGTTATCTCTAGTAACCCAAGTGGAATTACCAAAAATATCTTGATATTCGTTAAGCCTATCGGCTATGTGAGTTGCTCTCTCAATAACATTAAGCCGAGTCATAGTGGCTTGATTAAGTGTATTTCTTAATGTTAAAACTACATCTAAGGCTTCTTCACCTCCATAGACCGCACGTAGTCTAACTTTGAAAACATCCCAGGTAACTGCTTCTTGAATTGAAACACCATTTAGCTTCTTGTAATTGTACAAACGGGTCTATGATTTGTTTAGCATTTAAATAGGCATTGACGGATGAAATCCATGACTCCACATTCTGAATCAAGAACCCATTAACCCGACCCTGAAAAGGAAGGATTGCAGAGCGAGCATTTACTAGTGTCACAATGGGAGGGGGGTTACCATGTCCTGTGGTTGGGTTACTCGGTCCAGGGGTGGGGCTCACAGGGGGCGTCATGTTTACGGTATTTCTTTTTCTACAACCCCTTGTAATCCTATAAAAATATCTATATGAATACAGACGTCCACTGCATAAACGCATAAGCACTAAATGATAAAGATTATAACAAAATCCCCCAAAACAATGATACTAATACAAAGATATTTCCCGTGAACTTCTGAAAGAAAACGGAATACAAAGATATTTCCTGAGAACTTCTGAAAGAAAACGGAATTAGCACAGAGAGAAAATAAATTCTAGACGAGAATTCAAAGTTGAACACAGTTTCCTTTAATGAAAAGAAATTGAAGATTAGCAAACAACTCCCCCCAGAAAAAATGGACGCTCGACTCGTGATAACTACTCTTCACTGCTCAAAACTGAAATGAATAAAGAAAATGTACTTAGCTTCTGTTTATATGGCGAAGTGTGATGTCGTCATTTCCTCTCTCTCTCGCACTGGATTGTTTTTTCCTATTGATGTTTGGGTGAATGTTTTCGGTCCGATTTCCGTTGAATGTAGTGCTTCCTGGATATGTTTCTTCAATGTTTAGTAAACGTTGAATGTCAGTCCTTGATTTTCTTAGGATGTTGATTGAAGATCCAGTTCCTCAGTTTGTATAACATTCATTTGTTGGTATTAAATGTTTTCATTTCTTCGGTGGACTATGATACTTAGTCAAAATTGTAGATTCATTACTGTTGATTTCTTAAAAATGTTTCTCTGGTTCTTAGAGTTTTATTCGCTGGTTCTTGAAGATCTTTCTCTTGTTCTTAGAGTTTTATTTGTTGGTTCTTGAAGATCTTTCTCTGGTTCTTAGAGTTTTACCGCTGCCACCATTTATTGATGTGCTACTGTTGTTAACACACATTTGGGTTCTCTTCAAATGTCATCTTCAATGTATTATAGATTAGATTTGGTATGTTACATCTTCAAGTAAAGTCTAAGTAAGTTAACTTTAAAATAGTATATTCTTTTGAAACAGTATTAACATCTCCATCACAGGAGTATAGATGGTTTGGTCGGATGACCATTCCGTATGACATCTCAAAGTGAACTACCACAAATATCCATATTCACGTTAAAGTTTATACAGTTATCTCAGCACTTCAGGATTTATAGTAAACACAACATTGATACTGGAAGGTACTTGTTCCGTTCTCACAGACAACTCTTTCTCACGGGGCTTGGTTGTGTTTACTCTTCATGAAAAATGTTACATTGCTGGGGTTTGGCATTCGCATCCTGCTTATGATATGACTATGGCATTTATCACACTTCTCCTACTTCCACAGTGACCTGTAGGTCATGTGTTTTAAACATGTAATATCAAATATATTACACATATACAGTATTAACTTGAATGAAGAATACAATGAAATTATTGATGAAGAATTTACGTAATTTACATAAAAATCTTAAATCTACACAAGGAGCTCAATTTACGGCTGAGTATCATCTCATCAATGCACTAATGAAATATAGGTAAAACTAGGAATAAACTTCTTTATTTACTCTTCACTAGACCAGATTTGTAAAATAGTTCCTCCCAAAAAAGATAATTTATTCCAGGCCTGAATCCATCAATTCAGCCCGAGAAAAATGATCTGCAATCATATTATCTCTATATGTTCGTTTTCTTTACTTCATATATACTTTACATTAATACAATATGGTTGCAAAAATAATGACCACTAAGTTAACCTTGGATTATTATTTTTCCTCTTATTCACAAGTGTTAAATGATTAAAATCTGATTACAATGTAATCTCATTCCGTGGTTGATTTACGTAGATTGAAAACTTGTTCATTGCTGCGATCAGCGCCAGCAGTTCGGTTTCAACTGTCGAATCGACTCGTTGCTTCTTCTTCACCTTCGATGACATAACACACATTGAAGGAAGAATTCCTTCTTTATCTTCTTGCAATAAGACAGCTCCAATCCCATTATCCAACGCATCCACTTGGATAAGGAATTTATTGGTGAAATCCGGTCCTTGAAGTATTGGTTTTGAAGTTAATATGGTCTTCCTTAGATTTTTCCTTTTTCCTGATATCTCAATAACGTAGGTCCAGTCACTGCTCTCCTCCAAAATCCGGAATGGTTCTGGGTAACCGTTGGCTGTAGGGAATCTTCTTTTGGATGTGTTGACCAACACCTGCAATCCTACCGTAGCCTTTCTGTTCGCACTTTCCATGCCAAACCTTTTCTTCGCTCTTCCTTGTCTCATTTTCACGTCTTCTAAGGAAAATTTCCTCAACTCACTGATTCCTTTCCTCAAATTCTTGACATTTCCTTTGTCTGTTTCCTGCCTTCTAGGGAAAATTTTCTTTTCTCACCTATCATTTCCTTCAAATTCTTGACATATTTTCCTTTCGTTTTCTGTCTGTATTTCCATTTTTCTGTTAACCTGTTCTTCGGTACTTTCCTGAAGGGCTCTCCTTATACTTCTATCGGACGTAAGGGAGCTTCCTTGATGAACCCATTGGGCTTTCCATCTGTTTGACATATATTACATGCACAGCAAAACTGGCTCACGTCCTTGTGAATGCTAGGCCAGAAAAAAATTTTCATTATCTTCTTCGTCGTCTTCCTTATCCCCATATGTCCCGTCTCGTGCACGACAGCGATGACCTGTCTTAATTACGGTACAGTAATTAATATCTGCCAATATATATCACATTCGGCATTCCCAGGGATATCAGCGGGTCTATGCTTCCTCATAAACAACCCATCCTTAAGATAATAACAGGTCAGAGACAGCTGTGCCTCCATCTCATCCACCGCACGGTAAAATAACTCTGTTAATGTTGCATCCTTCCGTTGCAGTTACATCTGCCTTTTCCTATCCATTACTTCTTCCAAGTCCATTTCTTCTTAGCCCACTTGTCTGCTCATCTGTCACTCCTTTTCGATCGGGCTTATTCTCAAGTTCGCTTCTTTTTTGGAAAACAAATCTTCTAAGTTCATTGCTCCATGGATTTCTTTTTCTTTATTGTCCTTTTGTCCGCTGATCTGTCGTTCCTTTTCGCTCGGGCCTATATGGGAGTTCTCTTCTTGCCTACTATCAAGGAAATCCTCTTCTTTGGGAAAGAAATCCTACAAATTCATCCCTCCTTTGATTTCTTCTTCTCCTTGTTCTCCTGTTCGATCATCTGGCGTTCCTTTTCACTGGAGAGTATTCGGGAGTTCTCTTCTTGCATACTATCAAGAGAATCATCTTCTTCGGAAAACATATCCTGCAAGTTCATTGCTCCTTCCATTTCTTTTTATTCTTTGTCCTCTTGTCTGCTCGTGTGTCCATCCTCTACGCTCAGGCTTACTTGAGAATTCTCCTCTTGCATACTATCAAGGAATCCTCTTCTTGGGAAAACAAATCTTCTAAGTTCATTGCTCCATAGATTTTATTCTCTTCTTTAGCATCCACTTTCTTCTCCATATTCCTAGTCGTAACACAACTATGCACCAGGGATGGGTAGTCCCTCTCAAGTTCAGTCATAGGACTATATTTCAAAGGTTTATCAATTACAATGGGACGAAGCACGAGCCTCCACCAACCTCATTACCCAGCAGGATGTCTACTCTTTCGACAGCCATTGAATCCTTTACCACAAAGTCAAAATTACCTGTCACCAACTCGCATGACAGTTTTAAACGGCAAATAGGGGTAACCTCCTCACCTCATATTTCCTTCAAAATAATTGAGTTCCCTGGGAAAGAATGATCCACCAACAGGTGTACACCCCATACCATCACTCTATGGTTACAATCTGTGTCGCGCAATATCCTGACCGGGGTTCACTATCTCCCATCTATTGCAGTTAACATACCTTAATAAATATATGATTTAAAGGCATTCACACTTTTTGGTTCGTCCTGTTCGTCGTGTAAACGGTAGATGGTTAATTTTCCTCTATGTCCTTTCCCCCTTTGCTTCTTAGTCTTCGCATTCTGTGAAGTTGAATTATCCTTAACCACTTAGGCGACTGCATTCGGTTGGTTTGACCAACATTCCTTACTGATATGGCCTCTCTTGCCACAATTAAAAAAGACAATATCATCCTTCTGCACGCCTTTCACAATATTCGAAGGAGGAGGATTCAACGATTTTTGCTGTGATACTATCACATTCTGCTTAGGGACAGTACCATTGTAACTGTTTAACTTGTTTCCGAGGTTATTACAGAACTCTTTTCCATTGTTCGGCGAATACTTGACACTTGGTCGGAACAACGGTGGAAACTTCATGCCTGAGGATGGTTTATGACTGATAATATTATAATCTACACTCAGCGAAGTGGCTTTATCAAGTTTTTTCACCTCTCTCTATCTCAAGTACGTTCAAATGTGTTAAGGAATTACTCGTAGATACTGCTCTTGTATCAAGAATTCTTCCAAATCAGCTATCTCCTTTACGTTAGCAGCATCTGTCCATCTCTTAAAACATTGTCGTACCTCATGATGAGAATTAGTAAGCCATGCTGCCCTTCCCAAAGAGCACACTGTGTAATAACACAGACCATTTATTTTCTAGCAATTTCATCATCACTGCGCCCGTTTCAAAATGATCGAAGAGCTCATCTGGAGACTCTTTTGTGAACATTGGAATTAACCCTTGGTGTTCCATTTCCCTTGGACGTCCTGATTCTTCTTTCTCTTCTGCCATCATCTTCAATTTGATCGAATTCTCCTCCACTGCAATATATTGAATCTCACCTCTACATCCTCTTCTGCTTTCATCCCTTCAGTTTCTAGGTCAGTTGATCCTTGCTTCGCTATAAATTCTTTTTCAGTCTACTCCAACAGTTCACGAGCTGCCACAATATTCTCTTTCGATAACTTTCCCGAGCTTATCAATGCTTCAAAGGCTAGACACTTGATTTGGGACTTAATCATCCCACTCTGAACTTTTGGTACATTAGCTTCTGATAATTCCTGAACACTTGGGTTATTCAAAAACTCTTGGATATTAAACTGTGCCATCTTGTAATTTAACACTAATTAATGCCCCTCCAAAAATTGATATACTAACGATATTCAAAATCCTATCAACAGTACTATTCAAAAACCTTTAATTAAAACAGGGCCCTGATATCACCAATATATAAAAAAGACTCGCTCGATCCCAAGGATCTAGGCACCAAATGATATATTATATGAGGAGGGTTCCTGTGGTCTGAGCACCAAAAATATACTATACGATTATGGCTCCCTGGTCTGGGCACTAAAAATATACTATTCTATGGCTCATAACAGGGAATAAAACATATAATATCATATATATACCGACTGGCAAGTTACTCAACCTCTTCAATTCCAATCTCACATGTTTGTTTTTGCATTAAAACTATTACACTTTAAAACATTAATACACAAACTCTGAGACATTTAAATATCTCCCAGACAGCAATATATAAAACACTGTATATCCAAAGGTCTCTTAAGTACACCCAAAATTAAACTGGGTAATTACTCTTAAGTATTATTTAAGAAGTTACCGTGGTTCTTAACAGGATGCAACTAGAATGTGATTCTAAGAATTGGTGATTGGAATAATAGACTCTTTACAAAAATAAATATATTCTTTATACATTACAACATTTTGAAAGAATTTACATAATAACAAAATAAGTAAAAAAATTAAGTCTGAACAAAAATTAGATTGAGACAATAATGTCACGATCTGAAAATTATATATTAACTTGACTTGAACTATTATATCTGAATAAACAAAGAAATAGACAAAGAAAAGAAAATATGCAATGTAAATTATACAAGAGCTTGAAATATGAACAATACAATATTCAAGTTTGACACTTAATGAATAAATAGATAACCAGATCACAATACATATCTCTAATACTCCTATAGGGCCAATTACAAAAAACTTTATACAATGCCAACTCTCAACCTAATAAAATGAATTCAAAATAACCATTTCATCTTACATATCTTTTCGACATACAATTTGCTTTGGGGCACATAGTCAATTAGGAGAGGACGCACTAAACATACTGACCACCTCTAACACCAATACAGTGGGCTGTGTGCAGAGTGAGAGAAGAGAGAATATGTCAATCTTAAGGCTGGTAATCTCTAGCTATCTATCTGTCTATTCCTGGTGGTCGATTTATATAAGAGATTTGGTTAATTCTAGAATATTCCAAAGGATTTGGGAAGCATGGGGGCCTTTACCTAAGGGCATCAGAGTTGCCAAGTATCGCTCTCCTGAATGCTGAACTAATGCCACACTAGACAGCTATCTCAGGAAACTAGCTCCACCCACCCTTTGTCCCTGAAATAGAAAAAAAAAAAGTTAACATCCTATCACCAGGCCTTGGTGACATTTCTCAAGCATATGGTAGGGAATTTTCCAAAGTACATGTTACTGGGCATTCTCCATCAAAAATGACACAATACCTCATAAAATATGAAAATAAAACCATTACTTAAGCGCTTGTTCATATCTACCACGAATCCAACAACACTCTCAAACAGCTAACGTAAAACTTCGTAAAAAACAGACGTGAAATTAAAAGTTGATTCTGCAAAATAACGTAAATTTACATATACTAAATCTATTAAAGAATACAATGAAATTAAGGACAATGGTCTTGCGTAGTTTACATATAAATCATGAATCTAAACAAGAAGAACCCATTGTACGAGCTGGGTGTCATCTCTTCAATGCACCCCTGTATATACTCTACACTAGACCAGCTTCATATATATATATATATATATATATATATATATATATATATATATATATATATATATATATATATATATATATATATATATATATATATATATATATATATATATATATATATATATATATATATATATATATATATATATATATATATATATATTTGGGCTCAAGCCATGTCGTCCTGATGGAAGTTCCTATAAGGTAGCTTCCTAGGGTATATTACAACTACGGTGATATTCCCAGAGAATTTACCTTAAGGTCCCAGAATTCTAACTCCTGGAGCGAGTATCCCTCGTGAAAGGGATATCGCGACATATCAGAGGACGTATTCTTGACACGCCACATGGCAATCTGCATCCCGAACAGAGATTTCGTCTCGTAGGAGGCGATTGGCAAGAAACGAATTCGGGAAAGAAAAAGGGGGAGCCGCTCCCAAGGCTCCCTGTCTTCCGATTCGTATGCGTGCCTGGCGCCAATCCTGGCGCCATCTGTATTCCTTTTTGCGTAGCTTAACAACTCGGTGTTTTTTCCTGTGTTTCTCGCAAATCTTGGATTTATTCTACTTTTCATGGCTTCTCCGTCTTCGTCGGCCTCTGATAAGTTGAGTATAATGTCTTTTATGTATAAATGTAGGCTCTTGGTAAACTTTTGAGTGATTAATAGGTTTAATCTTTGATACAAGAGCCGTAGCCTACCGGAGGCGTCATGGACGCTGTCGCTCGTTAGGTATAAGTTTAGTTAGTCAGAGCGACATTCCCGGTTGTTTTGCTTTAATAAATTTTAGCTATTTAGCATTACATAGGATTTCCTTCGTGCTTAGTATTATTTTGGCGAAGTATTCGCCATTCTGGCCTACGCTAGGCCATGTAGCCTAGTCGTTTGGTCCTAATACTTCATGCATGATTTTGGTTTTTCCGAGTGTAATAAAAATCTTATTGAAGCTTTAGGCTATGTTTTATACATTTAAGATTATGTGGAATATTTCCAAGATAGTATACGAGTGAGTTTCGGTGATTTAGGTAATCGATTCTCTTGGTGCCTAGGCTAAGTTGCTTATGGAGCCTTTTTGGGCTCAAGCCATGGCGTCCTGATGGAAGGTTCCTTTTTGGTAGCTTCCTTGGGTATAAGACTACTAAGATATTCCCAGAGAATTTAACCACAGGTTATCACAGAATTCTAACTTCTGGAGCGAGTATCTCAAAGGTTTCCCCTTAAGACATCGTAATACAACAGGGGACGCGCATGTCTGAACGCGCCACATAGCTATCTTCACCCCGAACAGAGTTAATGCTTCGGTGTGTAAGGACTGAGAATAGCTGGGAGCCGTTCCACAGCTAATCTCACTCGTGGCTACTACTGATACTCGAGACGTAAACAAACGGACGCCATTGCTCTAATGACGTCACGCCCGTCTTCATCCTTTGTTTAGTAGCTGCCCTACTTAGACGGATTTTCCCTGTGTTAACTTTATCGTTTTGCATCTTCGCTATGTCGTTACCTTCAGCCTCGCCTTCTTCTGGAAAGTTGAGTACAAGGTTCCAGTATTGTTTAATTAAGCTCTGGCCGTAAAGTAAATATTACTTTTCGAGATAATTGCTGTTTTGTGGCAGAGCTGTGCCTCTACCGGACCCGCCATTTTATGGCGTCGTTGTTGTTATGCATGTCTTATTTAGTTAGCCACAACAACGTTTCCGGCATTATATACTAATCGAATACATTAGTTTATTTAGTCTTCATAGCTAGGAACTTTTATATCGTGTTTAGACGCTTTTTATCGGTCATCGATTGACCTCATACCAGTCGGCTACTATAGCCCCCAGGCCAGGAGCCTACATACAAGTGTTCATGCATGATTTATTAGTGATCCTAGACTAAGTTATGAAGATAGTGGCATTATTTTACAATACTTTTGACAGTGATGCAAATGTTTTCGCCTTCAGGGACCATATAGGGGATAGGCTAGTCAGTGACTCTTTCTAGCCTAACCTAATGTTAGGACCCCTATATGCTTCCTTCATCCCCTGCCTTGGCATTCCCTCTATTTAGCCTTGATTCCTTTTCTGAGTAAAGGGATTAATTGTCTAATAGAGTATATATTGCCTCTCTGTCCTCCCTAAAGGAATGAACCCCCTTTAGGGTTGCGTCCGAGAGTGAGGTTAGGCTAGCCTACCTCTATGGCTAGGATAGTCTATGACTTTCCTGCGATAGCGATACGTCTTCTTCCTTTCCTAGTTCAGGACTTTTAGCCCTGCTCTAGGTTAGGGTAGGAAGGTTTCTCTGTTCCATGCTAAAATTGTACTCTTGCACCGTTTTAGCTGATCTGCCTGATCTTAGGTTAGGGAGTGTCCTCCCTTTCCTTAGTGGCCGCTCTGGTACAGAAACCCTTCCTGGGAAGACTTCTCTCTTCTCCCTCCCCACCTATCTCTTGTATAGCCTAGCCTATGCTTAGGTTAGTTTATACCCATCTGTCCCCTGTCCTACAACTCCTCCTTAGGGTGGAATAGTAGGGCTACCCGAGCTTCCTTGTGCAGTCCGCTCTGGTACACATACCTTCGTAGTGTCCTATAAGGTTAGTTACTAGTATAGTTCTGCACATGGGAGTCTCCCCCCCCCCCCTCCTTGGGTGTACCCTAGCCCTCCCTTGGGCTACCTTGCTCCCGGTCCCTAGTGACCCTGCTCATGGATGTTAGAGCCTGTCTCTATCATGGGTATCCCCCCCTCAGGGAGGGGGAGGGATGTTTGGAATCCTGATGGTACTTCCTACATCCCTTCCCCCCTCCCCCCTGTCTCTCTCCCTATCCGGGTGCCGGTCTCTTGCCGCCTCTACTGTCGGCAATACCTGCCTCCTATTTGGTGACTCTCCCTAACCTTGCCGCCAGCCCCCCGTGTACCGAGGGACTGCCGGCTGCCGCCGGCTACTACCGGCGGCTCTCCTCCTCCTAACTAGTTGTCCGCTTGCCGGTCGACCGCCGGAGTGCCGGCATATACTGCCGGCAACCCGATACAGCCTTTACCATCCTTATCCCAGTCACCAACCTGGCATCCTCCGACTGCCGGAGCCACCGCTCCCTGCCGGCGTGCCGCCGTTGTGCTGGGGGCCGCCATCCTGGTATTTAACTGACTTTGAACATTGTCTGTCCTAATGCCAGAATCTATGCTGGAGCGAGCTCCGGCATGCCGGCGGCTTGCCGGATGCCCCGGAGGCGTCAAGAATACTTGCACCCCCTTACTGTAGCTATCATAAGACTATGATAGCCCTATATCGCAAACAGATAAGCTGCTTCTGCTATTAAGATCAGTACCTAGTACTGCTCTATTAGTGATCATGCTGTCTCTTTGCATTCTTCTAATTCCAGCATGCTATGTGCATCTTAGCACGGCTGGTTGCCAGAAGCAGTTACCTTTTAAATGAGGCCTTCTGGCCCTTAACTGGGAACCGAATGAATTCGGTCCCAATCTTGTCCTTGGATTTTTCCATGGAATTCCAAAATACTTGGAATTCTAGGAAACTATATCCAGTGCCCTCGGTCACTCGGATTATCCAGGGACCAAGCTTATGGTAACCAGCCGGGCGAGATGCATGGAGCATGTTCTCCTTTACTATTTTCATTCTCTATGCATCACACCTTCTTTAAGTTAAAATTAATGATTAATATTAACTTAGTTTAAGAGCCATTCTTATGACTCCCCCATACTCATTTTCTCTTTCTTCCATAGGAGGAGCAGATGAAGTGTGATTTCGCCTTCTGCGCTGTGAAACGCCCGCAGTTTTACGGGCATACGGCTCGCAGGACTCACGCCCCTTGTGCAGACAAGAAAGGGGATTTGAAGTTTTGGAATCCACTGGATTGTACGGTCTGCCAGGCTCACCTAGTTGAGGCCTTCCATAACCCTCCTTCAGCGGAGGTTAGAGACATTTCTCGTGAAAAGCTGCGCAAGTGGGTGCGTGGCTTCCAGAAAAATGCTACCGGACCGTACCTGGCCACCGAAGAACTGAGGTCACTATTGTTCCCTAAGGCCTCCCCTGACTCAGTGGTACCCAAAGATGTGATCCCCACTGTCCAAATTACGGTGGAACCTGATGTGGTCATGGCTCAGTCCATGCACGAGTGTCGTTTGGATTCCGAAGATGACGAACAGATTTCGGACGTCTCGGAAGACATGGAGAAGACGCTTATGGCTCAAGGAGCCGAAGATGACGAAGACAAGGTGGAGTACACCGAGTCGGAGCTAGAAGCTGCTCCCTCGTCCATCCCCCCTCCTACTCCTACACCGACGGAAATGTCTATTCCGTCTACCTCCTCGACTCCGGATCCTTCTTCTTCTACTCAAGAACTGATCCGGCTGATTAGAGCCGTCATGGACGACAGGCTGAAGGAGAACCAGGAGTCCATCAGGTCGATGATAGGATCCAGAGAGCCGAAGAAGATTTCGGTCAAGGATCTCCCCGCTTGCTCTCATGCCAACCCGTGGAGGTATGCAGAGCATATGGTTATTGCGACCGGCAGGATCTTTGTCAGTGATAAGATCGGCACGGTCCCTTTGGAAGACGTGGAGTTCCTCCCAAGCTTTGAGGCCTACCCGGACTGTTACGTCCGGCTTCGTTCCGAACCTGCCTCGAAGGAAGAGACCGAACCTAAGGAAGAGATAGTGTTCGATCTCGCAAAGGCCCAGGCTATGCTAGCCTCCGCATTCAAGAGTAGAGGCTTTACCTGCTCTAAGCTTCCGGCATTGAGCAAGAAGCACCCTACTTACGTTGCACCTGATACTGCGGTTCTTCCATTCTTGGAAAAGGCCTTAGCTGCATGCCTTAAAGCGGCGGAAGAAGGGAAACCCTGCCCTGCACTGGAGGAGTGCAGACCCTTCTCCATCGTGACCCCCCCTGACGCTCGACACTGGAAAGATGTTCAGCATACTTTCGTCGTGGGAAGGCTCGATCCTGACGTCGCCGGACGTCAGTTTAATGAAGACCTCCCTAAGCTCAACGATCACCTCCTTCGCCGGGAACAAGACACGAAGGAGAGGCTTGCGGCATCTCTTTCTCATCAAGTCCAACTGGAAGTTATGGCCTGTGACACTAGAGTACCAGATCACTACATGGTACTCTCCAAATCCCACTTACTGACGGTAATGAAGGACTTGTACCACTTCATAAAGGCTCGAAGAGCCTGTAGTGAATTCGTGTTTGCCGGTGCCACCGTGAAACACGAACCCCGGAGGCTGATTTCCTCCAACATCTGGGGAAAGCACCTGTTTCCTTCTGACCTTGTGAAGGAAATAACTGACAGAGCCGCCACGGAGAATAGGAACCTTCTCCACAAGTGGGGCATGTCCAGGAAAAGGAAACCCTCTCAGGACGACGGACCTCAGCCTAAGAGGAAACCTCAGAAGTCAAAACCCCAGCAACGTCAGCAAAGACGTCAGTTTCCGGGACCCGCTACCTCCCAAGTGGTTGCCCAACCACAACAGACCTTTCAATTGGTCCCCCAACCGGTGTTGTCACAGTCACCGGTCTTCACCCCTGCCTTTGAGCAACCATCAACTACCTTTCATGCCAAAGGTAGAGGCTCATTCAGGGGTGCAAGTAAAGACGCATCTCGCCGTCCCTCCAGAGGTAGAGGAGGAAAGGGAGCTAGCGGCCGAGGCAGCAAGTCCTCGGGACACCAGAAGCAATGAAGTGCTTCCGGTGGGAGGAAGACTCCGCCAATTCCAGGATCGTTGGACCTTCGATCCCTGGGCACACAGCATCATCAAGAACGGTCTAGGCTGGAGTTGGACGCAACCACCCCCAATCTTCCATCAGTTCTTCCAGCAATCAACCCCCCTTCTGGAAGAATATGTTCTAGACCTCTTGAACAAGAAGGTGATAAGGAAGGTAAAGTCCACCAGGTTCCAAGGGAGACTGTTTTGTGTTCCCAAGAAGGACTCAGACAAACTCAGAGTCATTCTGGACTTATCCCCCCTCAACAAGTTCATAGAGAACAACAAATTCAAGATGCTGACGCTTCAACAAATAAGGACCCTTCTGCCTCAAGGTTTCTACACGGTCTCTATAGACCTGGCGGATGCCTACTGGCACATTCCAATGAACCATCACGCTTCCTCCTACCTAGGATTTCGACTCCAAAGGAAAAGCTACGCCTTCCGGGCCATGCCCTTCGGCCTCAATGTGGCCCCTCGGATCTTCACAAAACTGGCGGATGCCATAGTACAACAGCTCCGCCTAAGAAACGTCCAGGTGATGGCCTACCTCGACGACTGGCTAGTCTGGGCTCCATCGCCCGAAGAGTGTGCAAAGTCTTGCAACGAAGTTACCCAGTACCTAGAACACCTGGGATTCAAGATCAACGAGAAAAAATCTCGCCTCTCTCCAGCTCAGAAGTTTCAGTGGTTGGGAATCCACTGGAATCTTCAGTCACACCGCCTTTCCATCCCCCAGAAGAAAAGGAAGGAAATAGCAGGGTCTGTCAAGCGACTACTGAAATCCAAACGCATTTCAAGACGACAGCAGGAACGAGTTCTAGGCTCTCTACAATTCGCCTCAGTGACAAACCCAGTGCTTCGTGCACAGCTAAAGGATGCCGCGGGAGTCTGGAGACGCTCGGCATCCATCGCTCGAAGAGACCTCAAGAGACGGCTTCCAAACAGACTACGACGCCTCCTAAAGCCGTGGTCGGAAGAAAAGGCCCTGAAAAGGTCCATTCCTCTCCAACACCCTCCTCCATCACTCAACATCCACACGGATGCCTCACTGGAAGGTTGGGGAGGTCACTCCCACCAGAAACAGGTTCAAGGTACCTGGTCTCCACTATTCAAGACGTTCCACATAAACATCTTGGAGGCCATGGCGGTCCTTCTAACTCTGAAGAAGTTATCCCCGCCGCCCTCGATCCACATCCGTCTAACCCTAGACAACTCGGTGGTAGTTCGTTGTCTCAATCGCCAAGGCTCAAGATCGCCCCAGATAAATCAGGTGCTTCTCCCAATCTTCCGTCTGGCGGAGAAGAAGAAGTGGCACCTGTCTGCAGTTCACCTACAAAGATTCCGCAATGTGACAGCGGATGCTCTATCTCGGACAAACCCGATAGAGTCGGAATGGTCTCTAGACGCAAGATCGTTCTCCTTCATCTCTCACCAAGTCCCAGAACTTCAGATAGATCTCTTTGCAACGAGCGACAACAATCAACTTCCTCTCTACGTAGCCCCGTACGAGGACCCCAAAGCAGAAGCAGTGGACGCCATGTCACTGGACTGGAACAGGTGGTCCAAGATCTACCTGTTCCCTCCCACCAACCTTCTGTTGAAAGTCCTCTCCAAACTGAGAACCTTCAAAGGGACAGCGGCCCTAGTGGCTCCCAAGTGGCCCCGGAGCAACTGGTACCCCCTGGTCCTGGAGCTGCAGCCCAAGCTGATCCCTCTCCCGGGCCCAGTTCTCTCTCAACAAGTACAGAAGTCGACTGTCTTCGCTTCATCATCGAAAATCAAGGACCTTCATCTCATGATTTTCTCTCCCTTGCCGCAAAGAAGAGGTTTGGGATCTCGAAGAAAAGTCTAGACTTCCTAGAGGAATACAAGACCGAATCCACGAGACGGCAATATGAATCATCCTGGAGGAAATGGGTCTCCTTTGTCAAGGCAAAAAATCCTAAAGAAATCACAATTGATTTCTGTATGTCCTTCTTCATTCACCTTCATGGACAAGGATTAGCAGCCAATACGATTTCAACCTGCAAATCGGCCTTGGCTAGACCAATTCTATATGCTTTCCAAATTGATCTGTCCAACGACATCTTCAACAAACTACCAAAAGCATGTGCTCGCCTACGTCCAGCACCCCCTCCGAAACCGATCTCCTGGTCACTAGACAAGGTACTCCATTTCGCCTCCAACTTGGACAATGATTCATGCCCCCTCAAGGATCTGACTCAGAAAGTTATATTTTTATTTGCTCTCGCTTCGGGAGCTCGAGTCAGCGAAATAGTGGCATTATCAAGAGAAGAAGGACACATCCTGTTTACCGATTCAGGAGAAGTGACCCTCTCCCCTGATCCGACGTTTCTCGCTAAAAATGAATTACCCACCAAAAGATGGGGCCCTTGGAGAATATGCCCCCTGAAGGAGGATGTCTCTCTATGTCCAGTAGAGAGTCTCAAGGTCTATCTTCGCAGAACTTCGAACTTTGGTGGAGGCCAACTCTTCAAAGGAGAAACATCGGGCAGCGACCTGTCACTGAAACAATTAAGGGCGAAAATCACCTACTTCATTCGCAGAGCGGATCCGAACAGTACACCCGCTGGTCATGATCCTAGAAAAGTTGCATCTTCTCTGAATTTCTTTCAGAGCATGGACTTTGAAAGCCTTAAAAACTTCACGGGCTGGAAGTCCTCGCGAGTTTTCTTTAAACATTATGCGAAACAAGTGCACGAAGTCAAACATTTTGTGGTAGCCGCAGGTAGTGTTATGAAACCTGCACCTAACTCTGCGTAGAACAGTGAGTTACTTGGGACTCTAACTCTTCGGGTGCCTATGTTGACCCTCGAGTGATGCATAGTGATGTCTAAAAACACTTAGTGCTTTTATAACTGTTCTTATCCCAGGTGAAATGTCATAGTGTCACACAAGTGCCGCATGCCTTGAGCATGATGTGTTATTTAAAGACTTGCGTTCCTCGAGAACGAGTACCTACTAATATCCTGAAATTCCTTTTCAGATTCAAGAGCAAGCCTTTATTTCTATGTACATTATTATTACTGTAAATGAACTTTACTTTTGCTGTAAATTATTTAATTTCTGCATTGTGAAATAAAATTTCTATTTTATTACTTATGCGTCTCTTTCAGCTCCTACTTACTATGAAATACATACCTGTCATAGTTTTATTTATTCCTCCTTTCTTATGGTTATGAAGAATTTAAGATGTTTAATCCTAAATTATATTCACCCTGACTAAGTAAGGTTCCTACTCGAATACTTACTTCTGATAACCAAGAGATGAACTCTATACACAGTGCCCAACCACCACTGGTCTAATTTCAGAATGTTCCTATACAAATACCAAACATTCCGCTTCATCTCTAAGTTCTTCAAGTTCTTCTCTCAGGATGAATAGCCCTTCAATACCACTTTGACGTCGGCATAGCCCATGGGAACTTCACTGCCAAGGGGGGCAGGATACTTCGTTCCTATGGTTCTTTACCTAAGATTACTTTGCTGTTTTGTCAATGCCTAGGCACTTAATACTGGGGGAAAATCTACCACGATACATTGATTCTCTGGTACTCTTCCATCAGGACGACATGGCTTGAGCCCAAAAAACGGATTTTGAGCGAAGCGAAAAATCTATTTTTGGGTGAGATAGCCATGGCGTCCTGATGGACCCTCCCTACTACTTCGTCCAGTTTTGTTCCCACCCTGTGCTACTGTATCATAGTGATGGGCAGCAACTGGCTTCAGGATGAAGACGGGCGTGACGTCATTAGAGCAATGGCGTCCGTTTGTTTACGTCTCGAGTATCAGTAGTAGCCACGAGTGAGATTAGCTGTGGAACGGCTCCCAGCTATTCTCAGTCCTTACACACCGAAGCATTAACTCTGTTCGGGGTGAAGATAGCTATGTGGCGCGTTCAGACATGCGCGTCCCCTGTTGTATTACGATGTCTTAAGGGGAAACCTTTGAGATACTCGCTCCAGAAGTTAGAATTCTGTGATAACCTGTGGTTAAATTCTCTGGGAATATCTTAGTAGTCTTATACCCAAGGAAGCTACCAAAAAGGAACCTTCCATCAGGACGCCATGGCTATCTCACCCAAAAATAGATTTTTCGCTTCGCTCAAAATCCGTTTAGTATACTTTCTCATTCTCCCCGGTTGCTTTCTTTTCTTCGGAGAAGGTATGCAATCCCTTTCCCTCTGTTTAAGCCTTGGGCTTATCCCTAAGTGGTTTTTTCCAAATTTATTTTCGATAAAACTATACTGGGGTGTTACTGTACCTTCCTGTTCCAATAAGTCTGGTTCAAAGAGGGACAGAACAACAGAGTTTTTTAGTCTGAGTCTGTGTTTGTCTGGCTTGGGGTAGAGTCTCCCTTGCTGGCCTGACACAGACAAAGGTGGCTTAGCCTCCTTAGGTCACTACCGAAGGTTTCTGTGGATATGATTCCTTCTTTTGTGATCTACCAGACTAGTCCTTGTTGCTGTTCTCGGGGGAGGATAAGTTTCTTTCCCTGGGAGTAGCAACACCTTCCTTGCTTTGGTGCTCTGGGAGCTGGCAAGTATTGCTGGCCTTCCCCCTTAGATCTCCCTTAGGCTAAGATAAGTTTCTTGACTGCGGGTGATCAGTCACTAAAGCAAGGTTGGTAGGACCCTCTTGTCCCTTCCCCCTCTATTTCCGTAATGGCCTAGCCATTACAGTACTGTACGTCGTTCTACATCTGGACCTAGTATAGGTTAGGATGTGGAATTGACTCAGCCCCTTGCCGGCCGGCAGAGCTGCCGGCCGGCAAGGGTCTTATATTTTGAGTGCTACCCGGACCTCCCTTGGTCCCTCATCCATGCCTGCTTGTAGAGCCAGACGGCATTGGCCAGGAAGCCTGAATTAGATTTTCCCCTTCCTTATATGCACTCTTTCGGATTGCCGGGCTTGGAGGTAGTGTACACTCTTATCCCGGCATCCATTCTATTTTTCTTCTAGTGCTGTACCCGACCCGGCTGCTGGCCTATGAGGCCGGCAGCCGGGCAGGTGTAGTCCTCTGGTTCTTTTGCTGCCGGCTGGCATCGGTCTTGTACCTTTGCCGGCCGGCTAATGTCAGCCCTTGTCTGCCGGTCACCAAGAGTGTGGCCGGCAGCTGGGTACTACCTTGTGTAGTTGCCGGCTGGCAGCCATTGCCGACCGGCATTGGCTGTTGCCGGCCGCCAGTTGCTGCCGGCCGGCACATGCATTTGAACCAGAGTTCTGCCGCCTTATAGCTGTTAAGGAGTATACTTTAAAGCTAGTTATGGTGTGTGCCGGCCGGCACGTATCCTCCTATACTGTACTAGTATTCCTCAGTATAACATATACAGTAGGAAGAAAACTATGGTATGGGTTCTTGGTACAGCACTGTGTGTTCTAACACTTTTGTGTTTTCTTGCAAATTCCAATGCTGTTGCCCTACAGATAGGAAAGTGAGTTCTTTCCTGTCTATTATCCAGGATTTTAAAATCATTGCTTAGGTGTGAGCTTCACCTGTTTCCTCTGGAAACCTTGCATTGGTACTCTAGAAGAGATTAACCATTTGATTTTATTATCCGGAAAGCTGCAACAATGGGTTGTGAGGGAAACACAAGTGTGTGTCTTTCCTTTATGAATTGTTATGCTATACTGTGCATATCCAGTGATACATAGTTCACTTGATACTCATGGAAATTTCTTCTCTTTACAGGAGGACCCTCCGAAGTGCGGAAATGTTTGCTGCAATGTCCGCAGCAAGTACTTCTGCGGACATGAGTTTTGTAGGAGACACGCAGCATGCGCTGTCTCCAAGGATGATCTCCAGTATTGGGACCCTCAGGTATGTACTGTGTGCACTAATCTGATTACTGAGGCTTTTGATTCCCCTAGGACGGCGGAATCATGTGATATAGCAAGGGAAAAGCTTCGTACCTGGGTAAGGGGCTTCCAAAAGAACACCTCTGGCCCTTATCTTCCAAGTGAGAAGATGAGGGCGTATCTTTTCCCTAAGGCATCAGCTGATGCAGTGATTCCCCAGCCTCAAGAGGAGATCCCCCAAGATCAGGTCCAGGAGGACGTTGAAGTCGCGGTCGCGATGCAAGACATCCAGTTAGATGACAGGATGTCTGACGTGGACGAGCGTTTGGAAGAAGACCTCCTGGCAGAAGGTCAGGATGAAGTTCAAGCCCCGGACGTCGTAGAGGAAGAGGTCGACGAGGTGTCGGCTACTCCGGTTCAGATTCCGGAGCCTATTCCCTCAACATCGGCCGGTCTCCCAGTAGAGCTGGGACAGGCCTTCTCTTCGATTGTTGGAATGATCCAACAAATGCAGAAGGAGAATCAGGAGAAGGCAGCTGCTATGGAACTGCGGATGCAATGCCTTGCAGAATCACATGGCCCCGGAAAAGGCTCAATGTGAAAGACCTTCCCTTGTGCTCAGATGCTAACCCATGGAGGTATGCTGAGCACATGCCGATGACGACTGGAAAGATCGTCATCTCGGATAAGCTGGGTTCAGTTCCCCTAGAGGAGGTGGAATTCTGGCCCAGCAAGGCATCATATCCGGACTGCTATGTCCGGCTGAGAAAAGAACCAGCTTCAAGGGAGGAGACAGAGCCGAAGGAGGTCATAGTCATGGACCACTCTAAGGCTCAAGCCCTATTTTCATCCTCGATGAAGGAGAGGGGCTTCTCTAACTCGAAGGTAGCTGCATTGAGCAAGAAGGTCCCTTCCTTTGTGTCCTCTCCTGCTAGAGCCTTCCCCTTTTTACAGAAAGGGTTTGCGGCTGTCCTAAAGGCAGTCGAGGCCGGCAAGCCTTGCCCCTCCCTGGAGGAGTGTAAACCCTTGTCGCTGGCCCTGCCTATGGACCACAAAGACTGGAAGGACGTCCATCTGACGTTCTCAGTGGGAAAGTTGGAGGCTGATATTGCCGAACGGCAATTCGGCGAGGACCTCCCCAAGCTGTCTGACTTTCTTTTACGAAGAGAGTTCGAGACAAAAGAAAGACTGGCTGCCTAAATGTCTCTTCAGACTACTCTTGAGAGGATGGCAAGTGACCCCAAGGTCCAAGAAATGTTCATGGCGGTGGCTAAGACTCACCTAGCCACAGTGACGAAGGACCTTTATGGCTTCGTCAAGGTGAGGAGAGCTTGCAGGGAGTTCGTGTTCACCGGGGCTACGGTGAGGCACAAGCCAAGGAAGTTAATCTCCTCCAACATTTGGGGAAAAGACCTTTTCCCTACCGATGTGGTCAAAGAAGTTGTTGATAAGGCCGCCATGGAGAATAGAAACCTTCTCCAGAAGTGGGGCCTGGCTATCAAAAGAAAGTCTTCCCCGGATGAGGGTCCTCAACCAAAGAGGAAGAATATGAGGACTAGGCTACCGTCTCGGCCAGCCAAGCCCTCTAGACAGCAACAGCAATTGCAATTGCCATTGCCTCCAGTGCCCCAGATGGTGGCACAAACCCCGACCACTTTTCAGTGGGTACCCCAGGCTGTGCCGGGTCAGTCGACGGCATTCACCCCAACGTTCGAAGGACAGTCTTCTTCCTTTCGAGCAAAGCCTAGAGGAGCAGCCAGAGGCTCGTCTAGGCGCCCCTCAAGGGGAAGGGGATTCAGGGGTGGTCGTGGTCAGGGAGGCAAGACCTCAGGACGGCAGTCCAAGTGAAATGATACCGGTAGGAGGGAGACTGATGAAATTTTGGGATCGTTGGACCTTCGATCCCTGGGCCCACAGCCTACTCAAGAATGGACTGGGCTGGAGCTGGTACAGCACTCCACCTCCGTGCCTTCGGTTTTTCCAACACTTCACCCCCGTTCTGGAGGAGTACGTTCAAGAACTGTTGGAGAAAAAGGTGATCCGAAAGGTGAAGTCCATCAAATTCCAAGGGAGGCTGTTTTGTGTTCCCAAGAAAGACTCGGAAAAGCTCAGAGTCATTCTGGACTTGTCGCCACTCAACAAGTTCATAGTGAATTGCAAATTCAAAATGCTAACTCTGCAACACATAAGGACCTTACTGCCCAAGAGGGCATACTCAGTCTCTATAGACTTGTCAGACGCCTATTGGCACATTCCAATCAGCCGTCGACTCTCCCCCTACCTAGGGTTCAGGCTACAACGGAGACTATACGCCTTCAGAGCCATGCCATTCGGGCTAAACATAGCCCCAAGGATTTTCACGAAGCTGGCGAGCGCAGCTCTCAAACAATTACGCCTAAAGGGAATTCAGGTAGTAGCCTACCTGGACGACTGGCTTGTGTGGGCAGCATCCGAGACAGAATGCTTGCAAGCTTCCAGTCAGGTGATCCAGTTCCTAGAGTACCTAGGCTTCAAGATCAACAGAAAAAAGTCTCGACTTTCTCCATCTCAAAAGTTCCAGTGGCTGGGAATCCACTGGGACCTTTTGTCACACTGTTTCTCCGTCCCGGCGAAGAAAAGGAAGGAGATAGCGGGTTCTGTCAAGAGACTTCTAGATTCCGAAAGGATATCAAGACGCGAACAGGAGAGGGTACTAGGCTCTCTCCAGTTTGCTTCGGTGACAGACCCAGTGCTAAGAGCACAGCTAAAGGATGCAACCGGAGTTTGGAGAAGGTATGCATCAAACGCACGAAGAGATCTAAGAAGACCAGTGCCGCCTCGGCTACGGGCTCTTCTCAGGCCTTGGTCCCAAGCCAGACATCTAAAGAAGTCGGTTCTTCTTCAGCCACCTCCCTCGTCTGTGACGATTCATTCAGACGCCTCAAAGGAGGGATGGGGAGGTCACTCTCATCGGAAAAAAGTCCAGGGGACTTGGTCCAAGCTATTCAGGACCTTTCACATAAACTTTCTAGAAGCTATGGCAGTGCTCTTTACCTTGAAGAAAGTCTCCCCGTGTCACTCGATCCACATAATATTGGTGATGGACAGCGAGGTGGTTGTGAGATGCTTGAATCGACAAGGGTCGAGGTCACCACCTCTCAACCAGGTGATGTTGGCCATTTTCTGATTGGCGGAAAAGAAGAAGTGGTACCTGATGGCAGTTCACCTTCAAGGAGTCCGCAACGTGACAGCGGACGCTCTATCCAGGTTCACACCGATAGAGTCGGAATGGTCCTTAGACGCAGGATCATTCTCCTTCATTCTGAATCAAGTCCCAGAACTGCAGATAGACCTCTTTGCGACGAAAGACAACAAGAAGTTGCCCCTGTACGTGTCCCCGTACGAGGACCCCTTAGCGGAAGCAGTGGACGCGATGTCCCTTGACTGGAACAGATGGTCCAGGATTTATCTGTTCCCCCCTCACAACCTTCTGTTGAGGGTCCTCAACAAACTGAGATCCTTCAAGGGGGTAGCGGCAATAGTGGCCCACAAGTGGCCGAACAGCGTGTGGTTCCCCTTGGCGTTGGAACTACAGCTGAAGTTTGTGCCGCTACCACATCCAGTTCTGACCCAGCGAGTCCAGAAGTCGACTGTCTGCGCTTCATTACAGAAAACCCGGACCCTGAAGCTCATGATTTTCTCTCCCTTGCGGTGAGAAAGCGTTTCAGGATTTCGAAAGCCAGCATAGACTTCCTAGAGGAATATAAGTGCAAATCTACTAGAAGGCAATATGAGTCATCTTGGAGGAAATGGGTGGCCTTTGTAAAGGCGAAGAATCCGCAGGAGATCTCGACAGACTTCTGCTTATCTTTCTTCATCCACCTCCATGGTCAAGGGTTGGCAGCTAACACTATTTCAATGTGTAAGTCTGCTTTGATGAGACCCATTTTATATGCCTTCCAGATCGACCTAGGTAACGAGATCTTTAATAAAGTTCCGAAAGCCTGCGCTAGGCTCAGACCTTCAGCACCTCCAAAGCCCATTTCATGGTCTTTAGACAAAGTTCTTCATTTCGCCTCCCTGTTGAGCAATGAAAAATGTGCGTTAAAGGATTTGACACAAAAAGTTATTTTCCTATTTGCACTCGCGTCCGGGGCCAGGGTTAGTGAGATCGTAGCCCTCTCGAGAGAGGCAGGTCGTGTTTAGTTCCTGGATGGGGGGGAACTGAACCTGTTTCCGGATCCTACGTTTCTCGCCAAGAATGAGTTACCCACCAACAGGTGGGGTCCCTGGAGAATCCGCCCTCTGAAAGAAGATGCATCTCTATGTCCAGTAGAATGCCTAAAGGTCTATCTTCGTAGAACTTCAGACTTCAAGGGTGGTCAACTATTCAGGGGAGAAACATCAGGCTCAAATTTATCTCTGAATCACATATTTTATTCGCAGAGCGGATCCTGACAGTACACCCACAGGTCACGATCCGAGGAAAGTTGCCTCATCCCTAAATTTCTTTAATTGTATGGACTTTGAACATCTCCGTTCATACACTGGCTGGAAGTCTTCCAGAGTGTTCTTTCGCCACTATGCAAAGCAAGTAGAGGAACTAAAGAGATCTGTGGTAGCAATGGGTCGTGTGGTTAACCCTACTGTTTAACTCTGCGAGGAACAGTGGTCTTAATTGGGACGATTAAGTCCAGGGTGAGTGTGTAGGTACATACTGTACTACAAACTAAATGAGGGCACTGAGTGCCCACATAGATCGTTCCTTTTTCAAAGGTGAACCTAGCATAAGTGCAGACATGTGTGCCGAGCGTTTCTAACGCTAATGTGATTGATTGTAATACAGACTTTTATGACTTGATACCTCGGTATCTCAAAAAAGTGGCATTGGATGTTTCTTCTTTCAGATAAACAAGTTCTGTTTACTATCATACTTATGCTTAAAGTTTTGGGTTATTCTCTTTATATATATATATATATATATATATATATATATATATATATATATATATATATATATATATATATATATATATATATATATATATATATATATATATATATATATATATATATATATATATATATATATATAATTGTTGTTAACCTGTCTATTTATTGTCTGTCAATAAACTTGTTCTTGAGAACCTTGCGTCTCTTTCACCTGTGTCAATTTATTGGTATAATTGAGCATTTATTCTATGTACCTTATCTGGGATAATTCTAATAGAATTGTTCTTTTATGCAAGCTATGTGGCGTTGGTTTATGAAGTCTCCTGATGGGAGGACTCCGTCCCATAAAGGGACGAGGGCGGTTTTATTAGTTTCTTCCTATGCGGATATAAACCTTTGTCCAATACAAGTATTGTGCGGATTACTGGTCAATATTTCATATTGACGCAGTGGTTCTT
>NC_090732.1:51116057-51148557 GCF_036898095.1 Palaemon carinicauda | reverse complement strand
TTAACATGGCCAAACCACCTCAACACATTCATATCCACTCTAGCTGCTAACTCATTTCTTACACCTGTTCTCACCCTCACCACTTCGTTCCTAACCGTATCTACTCGAGATACACCGCCATACTCTTTAAACACTTCATCTCAAACACATTGAATTTCTGTCTCTCCGTCACTTTCATTCCCCACAACTCCGATTCATACATCACGGTTGGTACGATCACTTTCTCATATAGAACTCTCTTTACATTCATGCCCAACCCTCTATTTTTTACTACTCCCTTAACTGCCCCAACACTTTGCAACCTTCATTCATTCTCTGATGTACATCTGCTTCCACTCCACCATTTGCTGCAACAACAGACCCCAAGTACTTAAACTGATCCACCTCCTCAAGTAACTCTCCATTCAACATATCATTCAACCTTGCACCCCCTTCCCTTCTCGTACATCTCGTAACCTTACTCTTACCCACATTAACTCTCAACTTCCTTCCCTCACACACCCTTCCAAATTCTGTCACTAGTCGGTCAAGCTTCTCTTCTGTGTCTGCAACCCGTACAGTATCATCCGCAAACAACAACTTTACCTCCCAATCATGGTCATTCTCGTCTACCAGTTTTATTCCTCGTCCAAGCACTCGAGCATTCACCTCTCGCACCACTCCATCAACATATAAGTTAAACAACCACGACGACATAACACATGCCTCTCTCAGCCCCACTCTCACCGGAAACCAATCGCTCACTTCATTTCCTATTCTAACACATGCTTTACTACCTTTGTAGAAACTTTTCAATGCTTGCAACAACCTTCCACCAACCCCATATAACCTCATCACATTCCACATTGCTTCCTATCAACTCAATCATACGCTTTCTCCAGATCCATAAACGCAACATACACCTCCTTACCTTTTGCTAAATATTTCTCGCATATCTGCCTAACTGTAAAAATCTGATTCATACAACCCCCACCTCTTCTAAAATCACCCTGTACTTCTAAGATTGCATTCTCTGTTTTATCCTTAATCCTATTAATCATTACTCTACCATATACTTTTTCAACTACACTCAACAAACTAATACTTTTTGAATTACTACACTCATGCACATCTCCCTTACCCTTATATAGTGGTACAATACATGCACAAAACCAATCTAATGGTACCATTGACAACACAAAACGCATATTAAACAATCTCACCAACCATTCAAATACAGTAACACCCCCTTCCTTCAACATTTCAGCTCTCACACCATCCACACCAGATGCTTTTCCTATTCTCGCTTCATCTAGTGCTCTCTTCACTTCCTCTATTGTAGTCTCTCTCTCATTCTCATCTCCCATCACCGGCACCTCAACACCTGCAACAGGTAAATACACTCTCTCTCTCTCTCTCTCTCTCTCTCTCTCTCTCTCTCTCTCTCTCTCTCTCTCTCTCTCTCTCTCTCTCTCTCTATATATATATATATATATATATATATATATATATATATATATATATATATATATATATATATATATATATATATATATATATATATATATATATGTATATAAATTGTGCATGTGTGGGGGTATATATATATATATATATATATATATATATATATATATATATATATATATATATATATATAAATTGTGCATGTGTGGGGGTATATATATATATATATATATATATATATATATATATATATATATATATATATATATATATATATATATATATATATATATTTATTGAAGGCGATGGCCTTAGTAGTTTTAAGTTTTTTCTTACAGTAATTCTCTTATTTCCTCAGCCTCTTTAAGTTTTCAGACGTAAGCCTTTGTATTAATAAACGATTGATTATTCCTTTTTTTTCACATTGTATCCACTACAATACTTTTTCGACAAGCCTATAAATAAAATCCGGCTGTTTGTTCAAAGTTGGTGCTTGAAGCAGGTTGCTTACAGCTCCAGCTATTGTAAGTCTTTCTTTGTAGTTCTCCCAGTGAGCAATCTGGGTTCCATCAAATAATTCTTTCAGGGAGGGTTTCCGGTCGTGGACATCTATATAATGTTCGTTATTTGGGCTCAGGCGATGTCTTCCTGATGGAAGTTCCTTCATTAGTAGCTTCCTAGGTTATATTTGACTACAGTGATATATCCCAGATAATTTACCAAAGGTATCCAGAATTCTAACTCCTGGAGCGAATATCCCTTAAAATTGGATATCGCGTAATCAGAGGATGTAGAATATAGGAGAGTCGTTAAAGAGACAACGCTCTTGACACTCCTACTGTACTGTAAATAGTGCGCTGAATCGCCACCGCGAGGCGTCACCAATCCATTCTTTTTCTTGTAGCTTCGTTGACCGGTGTTATCCCGTGTTATCTCTCGCTATTTTGGAGTTATTTGTCGCTATGATGTCTTCTCCAGCCTCATCAGCTTCTGGAAAGTTAAGTAATATCTTTGAATTGTGTAAATGTATGCTCTTGCCAGTTTTACTCTTCGATTGAGATCGTAATTAACATAACAAGAGCTGTTGCCAGCCGGGTGGTGTCATGAACACGGTCGTTCTTCCTGTACATCTAGTTACCCAGAAAGACTTTCCCGGAATTATTTGCTTTAATAACTTTAGCTATTTAGTATTTTAGCTAGGGATTTTTATATTATGTCATTGTTGTCGTGGACTTGGCTATTTAAGTTCGAGCCTTACGAGTGCTAGGCTTCTTAGCCTAGGCACCTACACACTTCTTGCATGATATAACCTTCCTGGTAAAGTTTTATTGAAGCTCAGGCAATATCTTATACAATTAGGATATTACTGCATAAATTTTCCTCTTTCAGGATAGTATACAAGAGAGTTTCTGTGAACGATTCTCTTTGCTCCTAGACTTACTAGATTAGGGGCTTTAGTATACTTTCATACATGTCCCCAATTGCTCTTGTATTGTCTTCTAAGGTGAGGTTGATGCCTCCTATACCTTCTAAGTCAATACCAATCTCTTGGCGAGATTTAAGAGCAATTCCCCTTCCCTCTGATAAGCCTAGGCTACCCTCAGTTAGCTTTGCTGTGAACTGAGTTCTGGCAAAGTTTACTGGGGTGTTTCGTTTCTTTCTCTTAACCACTGAGTCGGTTTTTGAGTTAGAACGGGACATCAGAGTAAAGTCTGTGTTAGGCATCTTATTGTCTCGGTGAAATGATTTCCCAAGTCAGGTTAAGTTGTCTATACAGGAGGCTAGGCCTCCCTAGACCATACGTGGAGGTTTTTGTTTTACAATTCCTCCTTCCTCAGTCTAGCAGACAGTCCTATGCTAGTGATCTTGAACCGAAGAAATAATTTCTTCATTGTCTAAGATACCTGGTACGAGATTCTGTTCTCTTGCGAGATATGTCCTATGGCCGCTTTCTCACTTGACTAACCCAACCGGGATAAATGATTTCTCCTACTTGAGGTTACCTTATGAGATCAGAATCCTTTAAGTTGGGTAATGCCTTCATGTATTACCTTACTTATAGGACTTTCCCCCCTTCCCTGTTGTCTCTTTTGTGTTGGATGAACCATCACCCACCCTGGCCATCATTCTATATTTGACCCTAAGGGTAATCTATAGAACTGGCCTGAGGTTCCCTGTCTGCTGCCGGCCGGGCCGGCTGCCGGCAGGTACCCTCATAATCATTAGTGTGTTCTTCAGTCCTCCCTTGGACTGCCTTCCATAGCCCATATGGATGGAATATGGTTGGGTGGAAGCCCTAATATAATTCCCCCTTCCACTTGAACCCTCATTCAGGATGTAGGCCGGCAAGGCTGAACCTTTGCCTTCCTCCATCCTCTCTCTTTTTCTCTACCTTTCCTTATACTGGGTCAGCCGCCGGCAGCTTATAGCTGTCGGCGGCCATGTTGGTTGTGTGTCGGCCGGCAGTTACTCTGCCGCCACTTGCCGGGGGTGTCGCTGAGTGATAACCCAACGACATTAAACATACTATGACCAGTGGCCGGCAACTAAGTTGTCGGCCGACAGTCGTCCACCCAAAAGTATAGATCTGAAGACAGTAACTGCCTTCAATAGCCCAGAATAGGCTGGCATATGTTGGCAGGCCCGGCAGGTATGGCGGCATACCGCCGCCAGTCAGTGCTGTAGCTCAAAAAAGTTTTTTCCAACCTACAAGGTGCTTCATGGGCAGCCTATTGTGAGACCATCACATATAAGAGAATGATCCTTTCTACCACTTAATGGTTATCAACCATTAATTTAATCCCAATATTGAACCTGGGACATTGTTTTAAGAAGACACTTTATATCAAAGGATATTATCTTCCCATACAAAATGCATTAAGAATTTATTGTTCAATATTGGAGGTCATAGCAATGGGCTGGACAGAAAACACAAGTAGGTGTCTTTCCTATCTTCTAACTTACTCTATCAAAGCTAATATTTAAAAAATATGTATATATATATATATATATATATATATATATATATATATATATATATATATATATATATATATATATATATATATATATATATATATATATATATATATATATATATATATATATATATATATATATATATGCTGAAATCTGAGAATCTCACCGAATACTTATATGCTTTCTTTTTTTACAGAAGGAGCATCCCGACTGCGGGAACAGTTTTGCAGGGTCCGTAGCAAGAACTTCTATGGCCATGACGTGTGCAGGGTCCATGCTCGCTGTGCAGTCACCCAGGGGGCTCTCAAATACTGGGACCCACAGGTATGTACCGTTTGTGACAAACTGGTAAAAGAGGCTTTTGACGATCAAAAGTCTACTGAGTCAAGGGATGCAGCAAGGGACACGCTGCGAAAATGGGTCAGGGGATTTCAGAAGAACACCTCTGGCCCATACCTTCCTAATGAGAGGATGGGTGACTATCTTTTTCCTAGGGCATCTGTGGATGCAATCATTCCCCAGGCTCAACCCGAGATTCCCCTAGTACAGATTCCGATGGAATCTGTTGTTTTGGACGCCTTGAAGGGCATCCATTTAGATGACAACATGTCGGTTGTCTCAGAGGAGACTGAAAACAATCTCCTACTGGAAGAACTGGAGCAGGAGGATGACGTACCTCCTGAGGCTGAAATCGATAAGACCGAAACGATTTCGGTATCTTCAGCCACGGTGACTGAGCCGGTGCCTTCGACTTCATACTATCACGAGTACGTTGCACTCGCTACTGTCTATGGTGCAGGACATTCAGAAGAAATCGTCCGAGAAAGAAGCTTCTCTTTGGACGGAAATGCATCAGCTGGTTGCAACACGTTTAGCCCCGAAGAAGCTAAACGTCAAGGATCTCTCCGCTTTCTCTGACGTTAACCCTTGGAGATATGCAGAGCATATGCCAATGTCGGGGGGGAAGATCTTCCTCTCGGAGAAACTGGGCACTGTCCCAGTGGAGGAAATTGAGTTTTGGCCCAGCAAAGGGGCATACCCGGACTGCTATGTCCGTCTAAGAACGGATCCTGCATCCAAGGAGGAAACGGAGCCGAAGGAGACGATTGTCCTCGAACTCTCTAAGGCTCAGGCCTTATATACAACCACCTTGAAAGAGAGGGCCTTTACTAGTTCCAAGGTGCCGGCTCTCAGCAAAAAGCACTCGTCCTTTATTGCTGACCCCAAACGTGCCTTCCCCTTTATGGACAAAGGGTTTAAGGCAGCCTTAAAGGCAGTTGAAGCAGGGAAACCTTGCCCTACACTGGAGGAGTGTAGACTCTTTTCTCTTGCTTTTCCATCAGATGATAAAAACTGGAAGGATGTTCATAACACCTTCACAGTTGGGAAGCTGGAGACAGATATTGCTGGACGACAGTTTGGCGAAAACCTCCTGAAGCTGTCAGAGTCTCTCCTGCGCAGGGAACAAGAGACTAAAGAATGTCTTGCTGCTTCCATGTCTCTGCAGACTGGCTTAGGGACTATGGCAACATCCCGGACACCCCAGATATGTACATGGTCTTTGCCAAATCTCATTTGGTGACAGTCACCAAGGACTTGTACAACTTTATCAAAGCCCAAAGGACTTGTAGAGAGTTCGTGTTCGCCTCGGCTGCAGTGAGACACGAACCAAGGAAGCTCATAGCCTCCAAAATCTGGGGAAAAGACCTCTTCCCAAGCGAAGTGGTCAAAGAGGTCGTGGACAAAGCTGCTACGGAGAACAGGAATCTCCTCTCCAAGTGGGGCTTGTCCTCAAAAAGAAAATCTTCCGCTGACGAGGGTCCCTAGCCGAAGAATAAATCAAAACGACCAAGAGTGCCCTCTCGGCCTAGAAAACAGCAACAGCTTCCCGTGGCCACGGTGCCCCAGATGGTGGCACATCCAACCACCACCTTCCAACTGGTGCCCCAAACGCTGGCGACCCAATCGCCGGTGTTCACCCTAGTCTTTGAAAGCCAATCAACGACTTTTAGGCCAAAGTCTCGAGGTTCCTTTCGAGGGTCCTCTAGACGCCCCTTCAGATGTAGGGGTAACAAAGGTGGACGTGGCCAAGGAGGCAAGTCCTCTAACCAGCACTCCAAGTGAGATGCTACTTGTAGGAGGGAGACTTCTCCTCTCCCGGGATCGTTGGACCTTCGATCCCTGGGCCCACAGCCTAATCAAGAACGGACTAGGGTGGAGTTGGAGCTCAACTCCACCAAACTTTCCTCAATTCTTCTAGCACTCAACCCCCATTCTGGAAGAATATGTTTAGGAACTCCTGAACAAAAGAGTTATACAGAATGTAAAGTCCATCAGATTCCAAGGAAGGCTATTTTGTGTTCCGAAGAAGGATTCGGAAAAGCCCAGAGTCATTCTGGATTTATCACCCCTCAACAAGTTCATAGTGAACCACAAATTCAGAATGCTGACACTTCAGCACATAAGGACCCTTTTGTCCAAACAGGCATACACAGTCTCCATAGACATGACGGATGCGTACTGGCATGTTCCAATCAACCGTCAAGTTTCCCCCTACCTAGGGTTCAAACTACAGAAAAGAAAGTATGTTTTCAGAACCATGCCCTTTGGTCTAAACTCAGCCCCAAGGGTATTCACCAAGCTTGCGAATGCAGTCATTCATCAACTACGCCTAAAGGGAATCCAGGTAGTAGCCTACCTGGACGACTTGCTGGTGTGGGCAGCATCCGAGGAAGAGTGCAGGCAAGCCTCCAAGCAAGTGATCCAGTTCCTGGAACACTTAGGATTCAAGATCAACTTGGAAAAGTCTCGTCTATCTCCAGCTCAAAAGTTCCAGTGGCTCGGCGTCCACTGGGATTTACAGTCACACTGCCTTTCCATTCCATCAAAGAAGAGGAAAGAGATAGCAGAATCTGTCAAGAGACTTCTTCAATCCGACAGGATATCAAGAAGGCAACAGGAGAGAGTGTTGGGGTCCCTCCAGTTTGCCTCAGTGACAGATCCAATATTGAAAGCTCAATTAAAAGATGCATCAGGAGTTTGGAGAAACTACGCATCAAATGCTCGAAGAGATCTACAAAGACCGATTCCAAATCGTCTGCGATCACTACTCAAACCATGGTCGGAAGCCAAGAACCTGAAGAGCAAGGCACCTCTGAAACCACCTCCAAAGGCAGTCACCGTTCACACGGACGCCTCAAAAGAGGGGTGGGAAGGTCACTCTCATCATCAGCGAGTCCAGGGAACCTGGTCTCCCCTCTTCAAGTCCTTCCACATCAATTTTCTGGAAGCCATGGGGGTTCTTCTCTATCTGAAGAAACTGGAACTTCGCTGCTCAATCCACATCCGTCTGGTTCAAGACAGTGAAGTTGTAATGAGATGACTAAATCGACAAGGCTCGAGATCGCCTCACATAAATCAAGTGATACTGGCACTTGTCAGCAGTCCACCTTCAAGGGTTCCACAATGTGACAGCGGACGCTCTATCCAGGGTCAACCCGATAGAGTCAGAATGGTCCCTTGACGCAAAATAATTCTCCTTCATATTACACAAAGTCCCATGACTGCAGATAGATCTGTTCGCAACGAGCGACAACAAGAAGCTACCCCGGTATGTACCCCATTACGAGGATCCTCTAGCGGAAGCGACAGACGCAATGTCCATAGATTGGAACAGGTGGTCCAAGATCTACCTGTTCCCTCCAACCAACCTTCTGCTGAAAGTCCTCGACAAACTGAGATCCTTTCGAGGGATAGCAGCAATAGTGGCCCACAAGTGGCCCAACAGTGTTTGGTTCCCTTTGATAATGGAACTACGCCTGAAGCTGATCCCGTTGCTGGACCCAGTTCTGACTTAGCAAGTGCAGAAATTGACTGTCTCAGCGTCATCAGAGAAAACCCAGAACCTTCATCTCATGATTTTCTCGCCCTAGCGGTCAAGAAACGGTTCGGGATTTCTAGAGACAGTATTAACTTTTTAGAAGAATACAAGTCAAAGTCAACAAGAAGACAATATGAGTCTTCCTGGAAGAAATGGGTGGGCTTTGTCAAGGCAAAGAAACCTAAGGAGATTTCTACGAATTTCTGCTTGTCCTTCTTCATCAATCTTCATGAACAAGGTTTAGCAGACAACACGATTACTACATGTGAATCTGCCCTAGCCAGACTAATACTATATGCCTTCCAGGTAGACTTTTCTAATGAAATCTTCTACAAGATTCCATAAGCCTTTGCTAAACTTTGGTCTGCAGCTCACTAAGCTTCACTTAGTATCAACTCTGAACAATGAGGATTGCTCGCTGAAAGACTTGACTCAAAAGGTGATATTCTTATTTGCACTAGCCTCAGGAGCCAGAGTTAGCGAAATAGTGGCCCTCTCGAGGGATGATGGCCACATTCAGTTCACAGACTCCGGAGAACTGAACCTCTTTCCGGACCCGAGTTTCTTGCCAAGAACGAGCTGCCCACTAAGAGATGGGGGCCCTGGAGAATCTGCCCTCTGAAGGAAGAAGCATCCCTCTGCCCAGTGGAATGCCTAAAGGTCTATCTTCGTAGAACTTCAGACTTTAAGGGAGGTCAGCTTTTCAGGTGAGAGACATCTGGTTCAACATTATCCTTGAAACAGTTAATGGTGAAAATCACCTATTTTATACGCAGAGCGGATCCAGACAGTACACCCACAGGTCATGATCCGAGAAAAGCTGCCTCGTCTCTGAATTTCTTTCAGACGATGTCGTTTGAAAGCCTTCGTAATTATACTGGATGGAAGTCATCCAGAGTTTTTCTTTAAACACTATGTGAAGTAATTACAGGAAATAAAATTTCATGTGGTGGTGGCAGACAGTGTTATAAAACCTGCCGCTTGATTACTGCGAAGAACAGTGCACTAATTGGGACTTTTAGTGAAGAGTGTACATGATACACTCGTAAGACATATTATGTTGAGTATTGTGTTTAGTGATAACACTATAGACTGTTCTCTCTACACAGGTGACATTAAGCATAATAGACTGACACAAGTGCCAGGCATACTTATATGCACAGTGTTCCTAGTAACAACAGAATACATAGTGAAATTTTATATTTCCTTTAGAGTGACTAATGTTTTCCTTTTCAGGCGAAACCTATTTTAATTCTGTTATTACTATTTATGCTTTTATGCAGAATTGTTCTGCATAAGATGTAATTGAATACAACCATGATTTCTATTTTTGTGATATACAATAGAAGGAATCTTTGCGTCTCTTTCGCCTCAAACATTCTAGATTAAGAATAAAGTCAGAGCATCCTTGATTCTTTTAATATTTAAGAAAATATTGAGGAACTAAGGTTAAGACTGTTCCAAGCAAACAGGTAAGAACTGATTGTACTAAACTGTAAATTTTACTGAACTAAGGTTTCCTACACGTATATAAACCTGTCTGTCTCTTTTCAGCCAGACTTGGGAGGTATCAGTACCCTATACAGAGAAATACCATCTAAGTACAAATTATACTTTATGTATATGATGACACTACTATACAAACTGTTCACTAGATTGTTCCTTGAACTCACAATCCTCGGGTTTTTTCCTAAAGTCTATCCAGACTCTTCCCTGTAGGGGGCAGGAAGAGCTGACATAGTTTATGATCAGTTAATTGATGTGTAACGGTAACATCAAGTGTCTCTAGGTCTAGAAGACCAAATAGGAAATATTTATCTCGATATAACGGCACTATTGAAAATCCACAGATACATTAATGCTCTGGTAAACTTCCATCAGGACGACATGGCCCGAGCCCAAAAAACGGATTTTGAAGCGAAGCGAAAAATCTATTTTTGGGTGAGGTAGCCATGTCGTCCTGATGGACCCACCTTCTTTTCGACAAAAGGATAATGAATCCCTCCCTATGGTACTGTATCTGGAACACCTACAAAGCTACAAAGAATGGCTTGGTGGCGCCTCACGGTCGCGATTCGGCGCACTATTTAAAGAACAGTAGGAGTGTCGAGAGCGTTGTCTCTTTAACGACTCCTATATTCTTGCCACTTTTTCCCCCTCGAAGCAGAAACGTTATTAGGGGTGTAGATAACTATGAGACATGTCAAGAATACGTCCTCTGATTACGCGATATCCAATTTTAAGGGATATTCACTCCAGGAGTTAGAATTCTGGATACCTTTGGTAAATTCTCTGGGATATATCACTGTAGTCAAATATAACCTAGGAAGCTACTAATGAAGGAACTTCCATCAGGGCAACATGGCTAACTCACCCAAAAATAGATTTTTCGCTTCGCTTCAAAATC
This sequence comes from Palaemon carinicauda, assembly GCF_036898095.1. NCBI lineage: Eukaryota > Metazoa > Arthropoda > Malacostraca > Decapoda > Palaemonidae > Palaemon > Palaemon carinicauda. The sequence goes on along the minus strand of NC_090732.1, from coordinate 51,137,845 downwards.
CGTTTATTGTCCCCTGATTTTTTGTCTCAGTACCCGTCTTCGGACTTTTACGGTTTTGTAGTTTTTTCTGTCAGATGTACACTTTTCCTCAGGCATGAACATTTATAGACTCCGTTGGTGCATGCTTCCTTGGGTTCTTTTAGGGCGGTACTGTTCTCCATCACAAGACTTGCAGTTATGCTGGGCTTCCTATCTATTACAAGTTTTACATTCTGGTAAGGGGCTTTCGTGGAAACGCCTTGATTATAGTGGACATACTACCATTATAGTCTGAAGATCATTCACAGCATATCAACCTAATCTGGGTGATCCTGTCTAATATATATTTACTGACCATGGCAATACACAAAACATCCCACCACGTTAATGTGTCCTTACATGGAAAGGGATATATATATATATATATATATATATATATATATATATATATATATATATATATATATATATATATATATATATATATATATATATATATATATATATATATATATACCAACACATATAATTATATATGCATATATACAGTATTTATATACACACATAAAGCTGGAAGACACCCATTAACTCTCGTTGATGAATATGATGTTCCAACCAATTGCATAATTGATTGATTGATTGATTGAAAGTTTTCTGGCATCCTGACATCTAAGGTCATTGACGCCGATACCATTTACTGTATATGAAAATTAAAAGAGAATTCGATTAAAACCATAAAAATTAAGAAGTCATTAAAATAGTTAAATAGTTTTCAGAAGACCTGCTTCTGAAATAAATCTAAAAATTCCGCTCGCATAGTAAGACACATCATGTCCAAGAATCTTGGCAAGGATAAACCTGCCATCCTCACCTTGAGCCTCAAACAGATATCTATTTCTTAGGTTAGTAAAATTAGGGCATTCGGTCAACAAATGCCTCACTGTTAAAGGTACTAAGCAGTCCTCGCAATACGGTTGGTGTTGGCCCTTCAGCAGAAACTCGTGTGTCAACCGTGTGTGACCAATACGGAGACGACAAAGAGTCGTCTCCCATTTTCGGGGAATCATGTTATACCTCCAAGGTGATATGATATTTGTTACTTCCCTCATTTTATTGCCGTCTTGACTGTCCCAGTGCTGTTGCCATTTATCACAAACCAATTTCTTGATGTAAGGTAGGAGATCGTTACATGGAATGGGATACCTCCTTGGTAACAACTCGGATGCCGCATTCTTCGCCAGTAAATCTGCCTTCTCATTCCCAGACACACCTACATGTGCTGGAACCCAACAAAATCGAACAGTTATACCTTTCCGTCCAATAATAAAAAGCCATTCTAAAATCTTTAAAACTAGAGGGTTACTAGAATTAAAAACTTCTAAAGCTTGAAGAACACTCCTTGCATCACTAAAAATTGTAAAATTACCCTCCTTTTCCAAAGCTATTTTCTCAATAGCGGTTAATATGCCATACAGTTCGGCAGTAAATATGGAAGCTGTTAGAGGAAGTGCACCTCTACAATTAAAATCATTACTATGTACTCCAAATCCAACGCCAGCATCAGATTTGGAGCCATCAGTATATATAAAAGTCGATCCCCTATGTTCTTCGACATGTTCCATAAAAAGAGACCTGGATTCTAAGTCAGTCATATTCTTCTTAACTCCAATAAAGTATTTACAAAATGATATGTCAGGTAATTTCCATGGAGGCGTTGATGATACCTTGAATGGAAGTACCTTATTTCTAATTATATCCAGACTATTTAAAAATCGTTTCACCCGAAAGCCATAAGGTTGAGGAGATTTTGGGTGCAACTCAAAGTATGATGCGTGTCTTACAAGGCTTGCAGTCTGAAAGGCTAGAGAGCTAGGGAGTCTTTGCAATCTAAACCAATACCGAAGAATGGAAGACATTCGGTAAAGGTCTAGAGGTAACTCTCCAGCATCAACAAGGAGACTTGGGATAGGCGAGGTTTTAAAAGCTCCAGTAGATAATCTAATACCTGCATGATGTATCGAGTCTAATATTTTTAACCGGCTTGGGGTGGCTGAAGAATATACCTCACAACCATAACTAATTTTGGAAAAAATCAAGGCCTTGTATAATTTTAAAATAGTATTGCGGTCTGCCCCCCATGATGTATGGGACAATACTTTTAAGATATTCAGAGCTTCAACACATTTAGCTTTTAGCGCTTTTAGGTGAGAAACCCATGTAAGTCTACAGTCAAATATCAAACCTAAAAATTTGGTTTCCGATACACATGGTATCCGTTGACCTTTAATGTATATATCCGGGTCTGGATGTACTCCCCGGATACGACAAAAATGGACAATGGTAGTTTTACTTGTCGAGAACTTAAATCCATTTATGTCAGCCCACTGGATAATTTTATCAATAGAGAGTTGGATTTTTCTCTCAACCATTGCCATTCTAGTGCCAGCAAATGATATTGAGAGATCATCCACAAATAGTGTTGAGAGAACATCCTGGGGAATGGCTGAGGAAATCCCATTAATTGCTAGTGCAAAAAGGGTTACACTCAGCACACTACCCTGAGGAACTCCTTCTTCCTGGCACTTACTCTCTGATAGAGTTTCCCCCACTCTCACTTGAAAAACTCTACGTGAAAGAAATGCCTGAATAAATAGTGGCAGCTCTCCTCTCAATCCCAATTCATGAATGGTTTTAAGAATACCATATCTCCATGTGGTATCATATGCCTTTTCAAGGTCAAAAAATACTGTAACATGGTGCTGTTTGGAAGCAAAGGCTTCACAAATAGAAGACTCAAGTCGTATCAACACATCAGTCGTTGAGTGCATTTTTCGGAATCCACATTGAATCGGTGATAAAATACCTTTCTTTTCAAGGTACCATATCAGCCTTGCATTGACCATCTTCTCCATAATTTTACATAAACAAGATGTCAATGCAATAGGACGATAGTTTGCTGCTAAAAACTTGTCCTTACCGGGTTTTAAAAAGGCTAAAATAATGGCTAGTTCCCAAACACTTGGGTAACTATGATCATGCCATATTCTATTAATAATGCTTAAAATAAATAGCTTTGTATTAAAATGTACATGTTTAATCATTGCATATGGAATTCCATCGGGTCCAGGGGCTGTATCGTTGCAATGAGCAAGTGCGGAATCAAATTCTCTTTCAGTGAAAGGAGAATTATACGACTCTTCCCTTCTTGTTGCAAAATTTAAAATTTTATTTTCTTCAGTGCTCCTATACTGGTGACCAGGGGCTCCTTCACACTTGCTGGATACATTTGAAAAATGATTAGCCAAGGCATTGCTAACTTCATTTGCTTCAGTTACATACTGGCCATTCACCTTCAACACTGGTGGTGGGTTGGGGGTGAATTTGCCAGCTATCTTTTTTACTTTCCTCCACACAGAAGATGCTGGTGTTCTACTGTTAATGGAGGAAACAAAAGACATCCATGACTGGCGCCTTGCTTCTTTCATGGCACGACGGAACTGTGCTCTACATTTCTTGTACATAATTAAATTCTCATCAGTTCGGAGTCTACGCAATCGTGTTAGAGATCTTCTTGTGGCTCTGTGGAGTGCAGTTAGTTCTGAAGACCACCACGGGACTGGTCGTCGTTTGAATAACCCTGTTGTTTTGGGAATTGAATTGACTCCTGCTGTATGAAGAGTTCCATTCAGCAGGTCTATAGCATCATCAATACTTTCAAACTGTTCTGCTCTCCCTTCGATTTCACTTAGCTCGGAAAATTTAACCCAGTCTGCCTTGTCTAGATTCCAACGTGGCGATCTTTGCAAAGGTGGACCCTTGTTGGTGTTTATAATGATTGGTGCATGATCACTAGTATGCCAATCATCTAATGTCCTCCAATCAAAATCAAGAAGGCAGTTAGAGCTTGCAATTGAAAGGTCAATGCATGACAAAGTACCTGTCTGAACATGGAAGTGCGTGGGCTCTCCTGTATTAAGGAGCCCCACATCCTCATTCTCCACAATTGATGAGATAATATTGCCCCTTGTGTTGGCCAAAACATCACCCCATAAAGGATGTCTACCATTCATATCTCCCAGTAAGAGAAAAGGTTGAGGGAGTTGTTGAATAACTTCTGCTAAATCATCATATAAAATATCATCATTTGGAGGTAAGTACAGAGAGCATATTGTATATTTTCTCCCTATATCAATTTGTACAACAACTGCCTGCAGGGTTGTACGTATAGACATGGGTATTTGGGGAACATCTCGACGAATGTACATGAGACTTCCGCCATGGCTCCCTGCTTGTTGATTATATGGTGTTCTATAGCTAACATACTCTCGAGGACTAGGAGTGTTAGAATCAAGCATACTTTCCTGTAGACATACTATTATGGGGGAATGCTCATGAATTAGGAGCTTAAGTTCTTCATATTTCGCCCTCAAACCCTGACAGTTCCATTGCAAAATGGAGGAGAAAACTATTGATTATTTCTGGAAGACGTCTTGGGTGAGGTCTTCCCATTAGCAGTTTTTAATCTAACCTTATTACTTGTAGGTTTCTTCAGAGATGGTCTTGTTATGTTGGGTTTTACGTTGGAGTTTTTCTTTGTATCTTTTTTATATATTTGTTGAGGGAGATGGTGGACCTCAACTTGAATTTCTGATTTATTTAAATTGTCTTCTGGTTGATCGCCAACATCAACAGACAAAACATCATATTTATTTGATGTCATAATTCTAGTATTTCTTATGGAAGGGGGTGAGAGAGATGGAGGTCTCTCTCTTTTACGATTAATAGGTTGCAGGTTACCAGGTTTTTGTACCTTCCCCACTACAGGTACACCTGATAACTTGGTGTCAGGTGGAATCTCCATTAAATCAGGCAAGGATATGGCCTGGGAGAGGTTAGTACTATCCTTTGTAATGGGGGACAAAGGTTTGATAGTGGTGGGCAATGTCTTTTTGTTGATACTCAATGATAAATCTTTAGGAGGAGATGTTCTTGTCTTATGCAGCACTTTATCAATAGATTGTGAATTCCTTTTTCGAGAACTACCTACAGTAGTAGGTGGGTGAGATGATTCCCGAGGAACTTTTTCTCCTGTTTTTAATGTTTTTGCATAAGTATTAGATTTATTTAATAATCTCTTGGCATGCCCCACGCTTACATGTTCAATAATTGATTTATTGAGGGCAGCCTCTTCTAACTTATAAAACTGGCAGCTCCTATCATTAGATTTATGATTAGAGTTGCATTTTAAGCATCTTGCCTCAAGTGTACAATCCCCATGGTAAATTTTGGAGCAAGTATTACAAATTTTTTCATTATTGCAAACTTTGGAAGGATGTCCAAATTTAAAGCAATTATAACATTGCAGTGGCTTCTGCTTAAAAGGTTGAACTCTGATCCTTTCGTTTTCTATGTCTATGTGGAAAGGTACATCAGCATCCTGGAAAGTAAGAACAATCATTGATGTTCCAGGTACTTTATGTACTTTCCACACTGATAGGGGACACATGGCCAATATCTCCTCTTCAGTAAATTCATACAGATCCCTATTAAAAACCACTCCCCTTCCATAGCTAAAGTTTAGATGGGGTTTGATGTCCAGTTTTATATCATCATTTACTGTCTTCAAATTAGACAGTATAACAGACTGTGTGTATGACTTGGCCTTTATCAAGAAACTTTTCTTCCCGAATCGAGATATATCTCCAGGTGCGATCGTACCTACCTTCCTCTGAAGAAATTTGCATATCTTGAAATAATTTTCCGTACCTCCCACAGATTGAGCAAGAAGCCACATTGGTGGTTTTGGCTTTCTTTGGGATGGTATATCTGCCTCTATATCTTTATCAGCCCAGTCTGCTGGTCTGTAGACATCCAGATCTTTAGGTGCCCCATCACACAGAGCACACTTAACACTCATATTACCTACTTTAATATCAACAATGTTACAGCTTGCATTAAATGCTTCCTCATGACAATTAAATGATAACCAAGATTCCCAATTATCATCTTGAAGTTTCATTCTAATTTCTTTTATTGATCCGTAACACTCAAATATTTTATGTAGCACATCATAATTAGCTTCTAAAGGGATTTGGGTAACGTGCAGGACTTTCAGTTTTCCTGTGTTGCCCAAATTACCCTTTTTCAGAATGTTTAAAGAACAGTCCTTTTTAGTTCCTAGGTCGTCAACGGAGTTTTCTTTAAATGAATTGCCAGAGGTCGTCAACAGTGCCGGGGGCGAGTCAGCATATCCAGGGGAGGTGGGGTCATTTTCAAGAGAATCCATCATAAAAAAGAAGAGAGAAGAGTGATTTTTTGAAGTTTGATTTACCTGCTTGAGAACATTAAGGCATCACATGTTGGGAAGGAAATTTACACTCTCCACTACCGGCACAGTGAGAGTATACTTCCCAGATGGTCCACTCCATACCCTACCCGAAGGATAGCATCAAAACAGATATAGAGGCACAGGTGTAAGCTGAACCCGCCTGTTAGGACTGAGACCAAGAAACTATGGAATCATCCTCCCCATATCTGTAATGACGGGCTTCCGGCCAGAAGCCGAGAGTCCTACCCCAAGCATTGGATCCCCCTGGATTCCGAAGACCCAACACTTGGAATAGTTCCGCCAAAAAGGTCCAAACCATCTTCGGGATGGCTGAGATCATCCTATACACTCACATATAGCTTTGAGCACAAACGCCTCCCAACCGCGACACCTTTCACATTCATCAAAGCAGGCAGCAATACCGGATGCATAAACATCCGCCCAAGTGGCAATAACAGATGTAGAAACATCCATGCCATAAATAGAAAAAAAAAAATAATAAACATACATATATATGTAAAAATATACACATACATATGGAAAATTTTACTCATAGGGTTGGGACAGCATCATGAAAGAAAGTTTATAATATTAGGAGAAGGTTGAAGCAATATAAAGAGGAAGAAAAAGATAAGAAAGAGAGAAATTTAGATTCGAACTGGGGGAGCAATTTCCCCAAGTTCGAGAGCCCTCTTGCCCGTCACCAAGATTCAGCATGGGAATGAAATGCCGTGCTGAAGCTCAATGACTTCATCAAGGCATTCTCTCATTAAGAGGGAACCAATTGCATAAAACAAACATCCGTCTTTAGGACAAAGACAAATCCATAATAATCAGTTTATCTATAAAATGGAACAACAAACTCCTACTTGATTGATTTACCCTTTGTTGCACGTGTCAACAGATTTCAACAATCTTATCTCTATCTATTAAGGTATTCAGCATTTGAATATTTATCTGCCCGCTTCTTATCTAATGTATCTGCTCAGCCTTCGATCTTTTAAAAAATCATTTACAAATCTCTTGTTATCTCTCTACAAAGGGTCTCTGTTTCTAAATTATTATAATTCCCCACCTTTCCATAAACGCAAACTATTTTATATATTGACTTTCTTGTTATAAATGAGTGAAGATGGCTTTCCATGACGCAGAGAATTCGTTAATTGGAAACACAAAATGCAGACTCCGCTTCCTAACTAAAACTTATATCATCAGAAAATTGAGTTGTCAAGAAAACACAGTTAAAGTCTTTTAAATTGGCCAAATTACAGACATTAACTAGTAATATCAAATAATCAAATTGGAATCCTGTTATTTTATGTAGAGTATAACAGGACTAAATTAGACCTATGATTTGGTTGAATTCCAATTTCTAATCTCTCCCTTCCCGACCGTTTTGGCTTTTAAAACACAAATAGCGATAATCATATTTGTCATCATTCTTGGTGACATAACCGGGAAGAGGGAAGGGGGGGGGGCGAAATGGACATTGCTCCCTTCGTTAACAAGCTGTTAATGAGATGACATTTTTGGGCTGAAGCCATGTCGTCCTGATGGAAGTTCCTAATGGGTAGCTTCCTTGGGTATATATAACTACGGCGATATTCCCAGAGAATTTACCTTAAGGTACCCAGAATTCTAACTCCTGGAGCGAATATCCCTAATAAAAGAACCAGGGATATCGCGAAATATCAGAGGACGTATTCTTGACACGACACAGAGTAATCTGCACCCCGAACAGAGTTAACGCTTCGAAGGGGTCAATTGGCAAGAAAATTTAAAACAAGAAAGAAATGGAGATCCGCTCGCAAGGTATCTCTCCTCTCCCGTTTCGTAAGCGTGCATTTAGCCGCTCACGGCGCCATCTGTATTCCTTTTTGCTTAGCTCAACAACTCGGTGTTTTTTCCCTGTGTTTCTCGCAATTCTTGGATTATTTCAACTTATAATGCTTTATTCAACTTCTTCTGCTTCTGATAAGTTGAGTATTATTTCTTATATGTATAAATGTAAGCTCTTGGTAATTTTAAAAGTGATTTGATAGTGATATCGTTGTTACAAGAGCTATTGCCTACCGGAAGCGTCCTGGACGCTGTTGCTCGCTAGGTGTGAGTTATTTAGTTAACCAGAGCGACGTTCCCGGCTGTTTCGCTTTAATAATTTTAGCTGTTTAGCGTTACATAGGATTTCTTTATATGATGCTTTTAGTATTTTTGTTTTGGCGAAGGATTTGCCGATTCTGGCCTAGGCTAGACCTTGTAGCCTAGTCATTTGGCCCTAGTACTTTCCTGCATGATATTCAGATTTCCGAGTGTTTAAAAATTTTTTGAAGCTTTAGGCAGTTTTATACATTCATGATTATGTTGATTTTCTTCCAAGATAGTATACGAGTGAGTTTCGGTGATTTAGGTAATCGATTCTCTTTGTGCCTAGGCTAGTTGTCTATGGGGCCTTAGTATACTTTCTCACACTCCCCGGTTGCTCTCTTCAAGGTGTGCAATCCCTTTCCCTCTGTTTAAGCCTTGGGCTTAACCTTAGTGGTTTATCTGAATTGACTTTAGATACAACTATATTAGGGTGTTTCTGTTCCTTCCTGTTTCCAGTAAGTCTGGCTTCAGGGAGGGGGCAAGACATCAGAGTTCTTAGTCTGAGTCTGTTTATGTCTAGCTTGTGGTTGAGATTCCCTTGCTAGACTGACAACAGACATAGGAGGCTTAGCCTCCTTAGTTCACTTTCGAAGGTTTCTGTACGAGATGATTCCTTCTTCTTGTGATCTAGCAGACTAGTCCAGTGTTGTTGTTCTCGGTGTGGAGGATAAGATCTTCTTTTCTGTGAATAACAACGCCTTCCTTGCTTTGGTTCCGAGGGAGTTGGCAAGTATTGCTGGCCTCCCTCCTCGGATCTCCCCTAGGCTAAGATGAGTTTTCTTGGCTGTGGGTGATTCATTACTAGAGCAAGGTTGGCAGGACCCTCTTCTCCCATTCCCCCTCTTTCCTTTGTAATGGCCTAGCCATTGCATTCCTGTCCGTCATTCTACATCTGTACCTAGCATAGGTTAGGATGTGGGGTTGACTCAGTCCCTTGCCAGCCGGCAGTGCTTGCCGGCTGGCAAGGGTCTTCTGCTTTGAGTGCTGCCCGGACCTCCCTTGGTCTCTCATCCATGTTTGTCTGTAGAGCCAGATAGCATTGATCAGGAAGCCTGAAGTTATATTCTCCCCTTCCTTATGTGCACTCTTTCGGGTTGCCGGGTTATGAGGTAGTACAGTCTCTTATCCCGGCATCCATTCTGTTTTTCTTCTAGTGTTGTACCCTAGCCCGGCTGCCGGCCTGAGTGGCCGGCAGCCAGGCAGTCGGAGTTCTCTGGTTCTTTTGCTGCCGGCCGGCATTGGTTGTATACCTTTGGCGGCCGGCTATATATCACACCATTGTCTGCTGGCCCCTACGATTAGTGGCCGGCAGCCAGGTGTGGTTGTTGTTTAGCTGCCGGCCGGCACATGCATTCAAACCAGCGTTCTTCCGCCTTATAGTTTAAAAGTAGTATACTTTGGAACTAGTTAAGGTGTGTGCCAGCCAGCACATTACCTTCTATACTGTAGTCAGTATTTTTCAGTATAGTATATACTGTTGGGAGAAAACTATAGTATAGTATTTGTTACAACACTAAGTTTTTCTAACACTTTTGTGTTATCTTGCACAGCCCTTTGGTGTAACCTTACAGATAAAGAAAGTGAGTTCTTTCTTGTCTACTATCCAGCATTTAAAAATCACCTTTTTGGGTGTGAGCTACACCTGTTTCCTCTGGAAATTATTCATTGGTTGCTCTAGTATAGATTAACCATACGATTTTATTATCTGGAAGGTTGCAGCAATTGACTGTGCGGGAAATACAATTGTGTGTCTTTCCTTTCTGGTTTAGTTATGCTAAGCTATGTATATCCAGTGATACGTAGTTCACTTGATACTCATGGAATTTTCTTCTCTTTACAGGAGGACCATCCGAAGTGTGGAAGCGTTTTCTGCAACGTCCGCAGCAAGAACTTCTGCGAACATGATCTGTGTAGGAGGCACGCAGCATGCGTAGTCTTCAAAGGTGATCTCCGGTATTGGGACACGCAGGTATGTACCGTGTGCACAAACCTGATTACTGAGGCTTCTGATTCCCCTAAGACGGCGGAGTCAAGGGACGCAGCAAGGGAGAAGCTTTATACCTGGGGCTTTCAGAAGAACACTTCTGGGCCCTATCTTCCAAGTGAGAAGATGAGGGCTTACCTTTTCCCCAGGGCGTCATCTGAGGCAGTGATTCCCCAGCCTCAAGTGGAGATACCAGTGGTTCAGATCCCTGTGGATGCTGAAGTCGCGGACGCCCTGCAGGACATCCAATTGGACGATAGGATGTTGGAGGTGTCCAAGCGTCTGGAAGATGACCTTATGGCAGAAGACCAGGATGAAGAGCAGGCTCCAGACAATGAAGAGGAAGAGGTCGACGAGGTGTCGGCTACTCCGGTTCAGGCCCCTGAACCTATTCCCTCAACATCGTCCTCTCTCCCAGAAGAGCTGGGAAAGACCCTTTCCTCCATCGTTGGAATGATCCAACATATGCAGAGGGAGAATAATGAGAAGGCGGCTGCAATGGAGCTGGAGATGCGGAGACTTGCAGCATCACGTGGGCCCCAGAAGAAGCTCAGCGTGAAAGACCTTCCCTTGTGCTCAGATGCTAACCCTTGGAAGCATGCTGAGCACATACCTATGACGACGGGAAAAATCGTCATTTCGGAGAAGTTGGGCTCAGTCCCCCTTGAGGAGGTGGAATTCTGGCCCAGTAAGGAGTTGTATCCGGACTGTTATGTCCGTCTAAGGAAGGAACCAGCCTCAAAGGAAGAAACAGAGCCGAAGGAGGTCATAGTTTTGGACCACGCTAAGGCTCAAGCTTTACTGTCAAGCTCGATGAAAGATAGGGGCTTCATAAACTCAAAGGTACCTGCTTTGAGTAAGAAGCACCCTTCCTTTGTGTCCTCTCCTTCTAGAGCCTTCCCCTTTATGCAGAAAGGATTTACGGCTGTGCTGAAAGCAGTCGAGGCAGGTAAGCCATGCCCCTCCTTGGAGGAGTGTAAACCTTTGTCTTTGGCCCTACCCATGGACCACAAGGACTGGAAGGACGTCCATATTACTTTCTCAGTCGGGAAGTTGGAGGTGGATATTGCCGGACGTCAGTTCGGTGAGAACCTCCCCAAGCTATCTGACTTTCTTTTGCGAAGGGAGCTTGAGACAAAAGAAAGACTTGCTACCTCAATGTCTCATCAAACGACTCTGGAGACAATGGCAAGTGACCCCAAGGTCCATGAGATGTCCATGGTAGTGGCTAAGACACACCTAGTCACAGTGACGAAGGACCTTTACAGCTTCGTCAAAGCTAGGAGGGCTTGTAGGGAGTTCGTGTTCGCCTCGGCTGCGGTGAGGCACGAGCCAAGGAAGCTAATCTCCTCCAACATTTGGGGCAAAGACCTCTTCCCTAGTGAAGCGGTCAAGGAGGTTGTAGATAAGGCCGCCACGGAGAATAGAAACCTTCTCCAGAAGTGGGGCCTATCTCTCAAGAGAAAGTCTTCCCCGGATGAGGGTCCCCAACCAAAGAGGAAGACTAAGGAGACTAGGCTACCCTCTCGGCCAGCCAAGCCATTCAGACAGCAGCAGCAACAGCAATTTCCTTTGCCTACAGTGCCCCAGATGGTGGCACAAACCCCGACCATGTACCAGTTGGTACCCCAAGCCGTGTCGACGCAGTCTCCGGCATTTAACCCAGCGTTCAAAGGGCAGTCAACTACCTTTCGAGCGAAGCCTAGAGGAGCAGCCAGAGGCTCGTCTAGACGCCCCTCAAGGGGGAGGGGATTTAGGGGTGGTCGCGGTCAGGGAGGCAAGGCTTCAGGGCAACAGCAGTCAAAGTGAGATGATACCGGTAGGAGGGAGACTTCAGAATTTTCGGGATCGGAGGACCTTCGATCCCTGGGCCCACAGCCTACTCAAGAATGGACTGGGTTAGAGCTGGTACAGCACTCCACCCCCGTGCCCTCGATTTTTCCAACACTCCTCCCCCGTTCTGGAGGAGTACATTCAAGAACTGTTGGAGAAAAGAGTAATCCAAAGGGTAGAGTCCATCAAATTCCAAGGGAGGCTGTTTTGTGTTCCCAAGAAGGGCTCAGAAAAACTCAGAGTCATTCTGGACTTGTCGCCACTCAACAAGTTCATAGTGAACTGCAAGTTCAAGATGCTAACACTGCAACACATAAGGACCTTACTGCCCAAGAGGGCATTTACCGTCTCCATAGATTTGTCAAACGCCTATTGGCACGTTCCAATCAATCGCCAACCTAGGGTTCAAGCTACATCGAAGACTCTACGCCTTCAGAGCCATGCCATTCGGGCTAAACATAGCCCCAAGGATCTTCACGAAGCTTGCGAGCGTAGCTTTCAAACAATTACGCCTAAAGGGAATCCAGGTGGTAGCCTACCTGGACGACTGGCTGGTGTGGGCAGCATCCAAGACAGAATGTTTGCAAGCTTCCCTACAGGTGATCCAGTTCCTAGAGTATCTAGGCTTCAAGATCAACAGAAAAAAGTCTCGACTTTCTCCATCTCCAAAGTTCCAGTGGTTGGGAATCCACTGGGACCTAGTGTCACACCAGTTTGCTTCAGTAACAGACCCGGTGCTAAGAGCACAGCTAAAGGATGCAACTGGAGTTTGGAGAAGTTATGCATCAAACGCGCGAAGAGATCTGATAAGACCAGTTCCGCTTCGTCTACGTACGCTTCTCAGGCCTTGGTCCCAAGTCAGGCAACTAAAGAAGTCGGTACTTCTTCAGCCACCTCCCCCCTCATTGACTATTCACACAGACGCCTCGAAGGAGGGGTGGGGAGGTCATTCTCATCGGAAGAAGGCCCAAGGGACTTGGTCCAATCTATTCAAGACATTTCACATAAACTTTCTGGAAGCTATGGCAGTACTCCTTACCTTGAAGAAAGTCTCCCCTCGTCGCTCGATCAATATAAGGTTGGTGCTGGACAGCGAGGTGATTGTGAGATGCTTGAATCGGCGAGGATCGAGGTCACCACCACTCAACCAGGTGATGTTGGCCATCTTTCGACTGGCGGAAAAGAAGAAGTGGTACCTGTCGGCAGTTCACTTTCAAGGAGTCCGCAATGTGACAGCGGACGCTCTATCCAGGTTCACACCGATAGAGTCGGAATGGTCCCTAGAAGCAGGATCATTCTCCTTCATTTTGAGCCAAGTCCCAGAACTACAGATAGACCTCTTTGCGACGAAAGACAACAAGAAGTTACCCCTTTACCTGTCCCCGTACGAGGATCCCTTGGCAGAAGCAGTGGACGCGATGTCCCTCGACTGGAACAGATGGTCCAGGATTTACCTGTTCCCTCCTCACAACCTTCTGTTGAGGGTCCTCAACAAACTGAGATCTTTCAAGGGAGTAGCGGCAATAGTGGCTCACAAGTGGCCGAACAGCGTGTGGTTCCCTCTGGCATTGGAACTACGGCTGAAGTGTCTACCATTACCAGATCCAGTTCTGACCCAGTGAGTTCAGGAGTCGACTGTCTGCGCTTCATCACAGAAAACCTGAACCTGCAGCTCATGATTTTCTCTCCCTAGCGGTGAGAAAACGTTTCGGGATTTTGAAAGACAGTATAGACTTCCTAGAGGAATATAAGTGCAAATCTACTAGAAGGCAATATGAGTCATCTTGGAGGAAATGGGTGGCCTTTGTCAAGGCGAAGAATCCGCAAAAGATCTCAACGGACTTCTGCTTATCTTTCTTCATCCACCTCCATGGTCAAGGGTTGGCAGCCAACACAATATCAACGTGTAAATCTGCTTTGACAAGACCCATTTTATATGCCTTCCAGGTCGACCTCGCTAACAATATTTTTAATGAAATTCCGAAAGCCTGTGCTAGGCTCAGACCATCAGCACCTCCAAAGCCCATTTCATGGTCTTTAGATGAAGTTCTTCATTTCGCTTCGCTGTTAAACAATGAGGAGTGTGCTTTAAAGGACTTGACCCAAAAAGTTATTTTCCTATTTACACTCGCGTCGGGGCCAGGGTTAGTGAAATTGTAGCCCTCTCGAGAGAGGAGGGTCGTGTTCAGTTCTTGGATGGGGGAGAACTGAACCTGTTTACGGATCCTACGTTTCTCGCCAAGAACGAGTTACCCACCAACAGGTGGGGTCCCTGGAGAATCTGCCCTCTGAAAGAAGATGCATCTCTATGTCCAGTGGAATGCCTAAAGGTCTATCTTCGTAGAACTTCAGACTTCAGGGGTGGTCAACTATTCAGGGGAGAAACATCAGGCTCAAATTTATCACAGAAACAACTTAGGGCGAAAATCACCTATTTTATTCGCAGAGGGGATCCAGACAGTACACCCGCAGGTCACGATCCGAGGAAAGTTGCCTCATCCTTAAATTTATTTAATTGTATGGATTTTGAACATCTTCGTTCATACACTGGCTGGAAGTCTTCCAAAGTGTTCTTTCGTCACTATACGAAGCAAGTGGAGCAACTAAAGAGGTCTGTGGTAGCAGTGGGTTGTGTCTTTAACCCTGCTGTTTAACTCTGCGAGGAACAGTGGATTTAATTGGGACGAGTAATTCCGGGGTGAGTGTGTAGTTACGAACTGTTCTACAAACTAAGTGTGAGGGCATTGGGTTGCCCACATTGACTGTTCCACTTTCAAAGGTGAACCTAGCGTAAGTGCAGACATGTGTGCCGAGCGTTTCCAACCCTAATGTAACTGATTAGTAATACAGACTTTTATAATTTTGATACCTCGGTATGTTAAAAGTGGCACTATGTTTTTCTTTCAGATAAACAAGTTTCTGTTTACTATCATGCTTATGCTTATTTGTTGGTTATCTTCCTCTTATATTTATATAATGGTTGTTTAACCTGTTTTATTTATTGTTTGTCAATAAACTAGTTCTTGGGAACCTTGCGTCTCCTTCACCTGTGTCAATTTGTTTGATATAATTTTGCATTACGTTCTATGTATATTTATCTGGGATAATTCAAATAGATTGTTCCTTTATGCAAGCATTCTTTGCATTGGTTTATGCTTTCCCTTGGCGGGAGGACTCCATGCCCTGAGGGGACGGTGGCGGGTGTGCAAGTTTTCCGCCTACTCGGTTATAAACCTTTGTCCAATCTGGTATTGAACGGAGAACTGGTCGATATTTCATATTGACTCAGCGGTTCTTTACAAACTATGCTTTACATGATATAGGGTGAGACCACTATATTGGCTTGTCTGTTATTCATACATAGGTATATGTACTCTTCGAGACTTTTCCAGAGTCTAGTAGGACTCTTTCCTGGTCTATGGTTAGTTGAAAGGATGTATGACAGTAACATCTGAGGTCTCTAGGTCTAGTTGGCCGGGAAATACCTTCGGGGAGTGCGGCACGTTTTGAGAATCCACAGATACAGTAATGCTCTGGTATACTTCCATCAGGACGACATGGCTTGAGTCCCAAAAACGGATTTTGAGCGAAGCGAAAAATCTATTTTTGGATGAGATGGCCATGTCGTCCTGATGGACCCGCCCTTCCCTTTTCTTCTAAAAAGGGCTGTAGGTCCCCTCCCTACATACAGTATCTGTAGCACCTCGTGTATCGCTACAAGGAATACAGATGGCGCCGTGAGCAGCGCAATGCACGCTTACGAAACGGGAGAGGAGAGATACTTTGCGAGCGGCTCTCCATTTCTTTCTCGTTTTCGTTTTCTTGCCAATTGACCCCTTCGAAGTGTTAACTCTGTTCGGGGTGCAGATTACTATGTGTCGTGTCAAGAATACGTCCTCTGATATTTTGCGATATCCCTGGTTCTTTTATTAGGGATATTCACTCCAGGAGTTAGAATTCTGGGTACCTTAAGGTAAATTCTCTGGGAATATCGCCGTAGTTATATATACCCAAGGAAGCTACCCTTTAAGAACTTCCATCAGGTTGATATGGCCATCTCACCCAAAAATAGAATTTTCACGCCGTTTTTAGATCTTATCCATTTCTGACATTATTACTTCCATTGTGCCATCTGTCATTATGCCAATGTCCTATTTGCATTCATTTCTATACATGCACTTGCAATCTTTGAAGAATTTGCATTATGTTTGTTGCTTTGCATTGTTTCTCTGTAGACTTAATTCCTCATACTTATTTTGTGATTGGCAAACCTACATCCCTGGCCTATTTTACAGAATCCATTTTTGTAGTAGGCCTATGTGCATATTCTTTCAGGACTTTCTTCCGATACTTCTGGGCGAGTCCTGATCTGGACATCCATATATTCTTCTTTCACCCTCTTTATTTTCCCTTCTTTGGCTTTGGTCTAACTGGTTTTATTTCATCAGTAGAGTATTTGGTGTCCAATTATCTATATATGCCTGAAACAACACTTGGAATTTTCTCTGCTTCTTCCCTGCTGCTCCGCACCTCATTCAGACTTGCAACTTTTGCACACAAGCGAAAAAACCACTCAATTTCTTCCCTTACTTTGATCGTCTTAAGTAGAAAAAAATCAGGGATAAAATAGTTTATAAATTAAGTCATCTATTATAAGAATGATTAAATCCCTCAAGTTGGAATTAATGTGATGAATTTCATTTACCTAAATTCAAGAGGAGAATTTAAATTTAGACTTCAATAGTAAGAAATCACATAATAATTTGAAATGTCAAGTTATTGTGTATTTAATTTGAAAATTAGTAGTATTTGTTACATATGCGAACGCACCCGCCTTAATGTAATAGAAGAACGCAACCGATTCTGCACACTCCATAGCCACGCGCCATTGTAACAACTTCAATAAACAGTATGTACAAGTTAATCTACACTTGTTGTGGTTTATCAGTAACCTAAAGATGTAAAATGGTGTCAGGTGATAAGATAAGGACCCAAGATTCAAGAAAACTACAGAAAAGTGAAGGACAAAGCAGAGAAACCAAGATATAAAGCTTCCAAATTTGAGCGATCCCGGCAGAGACGAAATACGGACTGATGACGTCGCCGGAACAAGATGGCCATCCATGTAAACAATAACGAGCTGAGAAATTCGACGAGGTTTTTTTAGTGGGTAAGCAAAGACAGTGACAGTTACTTTAGTCCCGCCTACATTGTTGTTTAAAATAGCCGTGTAATGCTGAAGTAATTTGACATTTTCAAGTAAAAAAAACTGACTATTTTAGCCGGCCGTTTTCGACCTGGTTAAAGTTACAGGAGTGCCCCGGGTCCTGTCAGTGTAACTGTTATTATAAGGCCGTGTAGGATCAAAGATAGTTGACATTTTTTTCCAAGTAAGTCCGCCGATGTTTTAAGAGTAACTGCCGAAGTATTAAGAGAAACCTTGCCAATGTTTTTGAAAATTTTGCTGATGATTGTGTAAGTTTTTCTGGCATATAACCGGCTGGTGCTCCCCAGCAAAGTTGTAATACACCAGTGGTTCTGCGTATATTAGGCTGATTTCTGAGGATCTTCCAGACAGCTCTACTATACTATAATGACATAGCCAGTGTCCACTACAGTGCCAGTGACTACTACAGTGATAGTCACACACCCTACCCCAAGTGACCTGGAGCCTATAACAGTCTACTGACAGTGCTGGTGTTTTGACAATTTTTCTAGTGTGAATTTCTGGTCAATTAACATTTTGTTCTAGTATTTTTATAGTAACCATGGCGACCGGGTTCCAGCCTCCAAAGAGCTTCAATCCACCACAGGGCAGCAACCATGTCCAAGCCTGGCAGGACTGGAAGGAACAGTTTGACCTGTACCTCATCGCAGCTGAAAAGACGGCTGCGACCGACCCGGTCAAGATCTGTATCGGTATACTGAAGTATGCCATGGGTCCTGAGTGGATTAAGGTAGCAAAAAATTTTACTTTTACTGAAGCAGGAGATGACCAGGAATATGACATAGTCATTCAAAAATTCGATGAGTACTTCCAGCCAAAAAATTTATTAAAGGCATATGAAACCATTTTCCACCAAAGGGTCCAGGGTCCCACAGAATCTTTAAATGACTACATTGCAGCCGTTTGCGAGCTCACCTCGCAGTGTGAATTCGGTGCTACAGTTGAATCTCAAGTGTGCATTCAAATAAGTAATGGGGTCAGGGACAAAAAGCTGAAAGAAAAACAGTGGGAAGATGATTTATCATTAAATGACATTATCAAAAAATGTAACCAGTATGACCAGTTGCAGGAGACAAGGAGCATAACCGGCGAGGCTCAGGTCAACGCAGCAGCGTTTGGACGAGGAGGCGGTAGGAGCCGTGGTCGACGAGGCCGCCAGGGAGGCAGTCAGAGCCATGCGCCGTCTCAAGGTCGAGGTCAAGCCCACCAAGGTCAAAGTCGAGGTCAAGCTTACCAAGGTCAAGTTCAAGGTCGAGGTAGAGGTAATTTACAAGGCAGAGGCCGAGGTAATTTTAGTAACAGTAACTGTGGTAATTGTGGTCGTGGTCATCCACCGCGCCAATGCCCTGCCTTTGGTCAGACTTGTAATGCGTGTGGCAGAAAAAGTCACTTTGCAAGATGTTGTAGATTAAACAGTGTTAGGTATGCAGATGAGCAGCCCCAAGATACGCAAATAAACTATGAGAAGTTTAGTGACACATTTAATGCATTGAATGTTGGTTCTGCTGTTTACGCCAGTAATTCCGTATACATGTCGCACCCTGATTTTTTAGTCGATTTGCAGGTGCAAGGTTGTCAAACTATAAGGTTCCGTATTGATACAGTAGCAGCTACTTCTATTTTGGGTCATAGGGCTTATAATAGTTTAAGTAGGAAACCCACGCTGAAGCGTGGTGGTCTTCCTGTAAAAGGTTTTTTGGTAATCCAGAATGTACAGAGGGAATTGTTTCACTAGCATTTTAGTACAAAGATGTTGTGTATAATATTGAATGTCAGGTGTACAATGAAGATGTTCCTAATTTGTTATCTGTAGCAGACTCTGTACGTATGAACCTGGTGAAACGCATTTTTAATGTTAATACTACTAATCTTTTGCTGCAGTATTCTGATGTCTTTAATGGTACAGGTAAAATCCCAGGTGATTACAGTCTCCAGATTGCCCCTGATACCCAGCCTGTAGCCCTCAATGCCCGCCCCATACCCGCAGCACTAAGAGAACCTAAAAAGACTAAACTCAACGAGCTCGAGAAGTTGGGAATCATTGTCGAAATTCCTGTCGGTGAGCCAACGCCGTGGTGTTCAGCGCTTCATGTAGTTCCTAAGAAGAAAAAAGACAGTGACAAAGTAAATGAAAAAGTGGAAGTCAGAGTAACTATTGATCCACAGCACCTCAACAGAGCGCTAAAGTGTGAGTACCACCCGATCACAACGATAGAAGACGTCATAACAAGGACAGACGGGTCAAAGTTCTTCACACTGCTCGACGCTAACCAAGGTTACTTCCAGATAGGCCTAGATCTTGCCAGCCAGAGGTTAACCGCATTCAACACACCATTTGGGAGGTACATGTATAAACGCCTGCCCATGGGAATCTCGTCCGCGCCCGAGATCTACCAGCTTGACATGAACGACATGTTTTCAGATTTTGACTGAGTTGAGATAGTAATGGATGATATCCTGGTGCATGCAGCGACCAAAGAAACCCATGACCAGCGATTGGAACAAGTGTTAAAGAGATGCAGAGAGAAAAATCTGACACTAAACCGACAGAAAACCAAGCTGTGTGCCGAAGAAGTCACATACATCGGACACAGGCTTACGAAGGACGGCGTGATAATTGATGTCTCGAAGGTTAAAGCAGTGACTGATATGCCGGAGCCGACGTCTATCGCCAATGTCCAGACTCTACTAGGCACGGTGACGTACACATGTAAGTTCCTGCCAAACCTGTCGACTGTGACGGAGCCGTTTAGGAACCTCATCAAAGAAAGCAATGATGAAGGCTTCAAATTCTTCTTCAACAATGCGCATAGAGCCGCCTTCAAAACTCTCAAGGAGATGATGACGAGTGCTCCAATTTTGCGACACTACAGTTCAACAGAGCCCATAACGCTAAGCAGCGATGCATCACAAGCTGGACTCGGTTCAGTTATTTTACAAGGAGGAAAGCCAGTCGCCTACGCTTCCAAGGCCCTCACCGAGATCGAGAAGAACTACAGCCAGATAGAAAAAGAGATGCTAGCCATCGTCTTTGGCTTCAAGAAATTCCACACTTATGTCTATGGAAGATCTGATGTTACAGTAGAAACTGATCACCTTCCATTTGTCAGAATTATGGACAAACCGCTACACCAAGTATCTCTACGGCTACAGAAAATGAGGATGGCTCTTCAACACTATGACTTCGACATCGTCAGAAAGTCAGGGAAAGACGTCCCAGTAGCGGATGCCCTCAGTCGTGCCTTCTTGCCAGCAACGGATACAAGACTCCTAAACAGCGTCAATTATCAAGATGTATTTGCTATAGAAGTTAGAGGCCTGACAGCATTCACCGAACCGAGGCAGAAGGAGTTGCGGGAGACGACAAAGAATGACAAAACACTACAAGAGCTCATAAAGGTGATAAAACAAGGATGGCCAGAAAACAGAAAAAATGTGCCTCCAGAAGTATGTCCATATTGGGACTCACGTGATGAGTTAGCCGTGATGGATGAGATCGTGTTCAAGGGCAACAGAGTGGTAATTCCTAAAACCATGCAGAATTTGATCTTGAAGATTATTCACGAGTCGCATCTTAGCATCGCCAAGTGTAAGCAGATAGCATGCGATATAGTCTATTGGCCAGGAATGAACAGTCAAATCGAAGACATGATCATCAAGTGTGCCTACTGTCAAGAAAATCGCCGACTACAGCAGAAAGAGCCGATCATTACACATGCTATACCTACAAGGCCATGGCAGACGATAGCAGCTGATTTACTCCAATGTCGCGATCGAGACTTCCTCGTAGTGACAGACTACTACAGTGATTTCATAGCAGTGGAAGAATTACAGGGAAATACCCACAGCCAGTCAGTTATTGACAAATTATCAAAGATCTTCGTTGTGCATGGAATGCCAGAGAAGCTTTTAACAGACAACGGACCTCAGTTCCGGAGTCACAAGTTCGCTGATTTCGTCCGAGACTGGAGTATTATCCACGAAACAACAAGTCCTCTCTACCATCAGTCCAATGGGAAAGTAGAAAAGTCCAATCAGACTGTTCGCCACATGATGGAGAAAGTCAATGGAGATCAAAGTAAGTTCTACTATAGTCTGCTGATGTTTGAAAATACACCCAATCCAGACACTTCCCCAGCCCAGAAGCTGATGTCCAGTGACAAAACTGCCAACTGCACCAGTGCTGCTAAAGCCTATAGTAGTACCAAGTACACAAGTTACAGGTAACATACAACAAAGACAACAGAAGTACCGGAAAAACTATAACAGGAACGCAAAGGCACTTCCATCAC